>NW_027361703.1:57957500-58182500 GCF_039654945.1 Dendrobates tinctorius
GTCTCCCAAAAAGTTCATTAAGGAAAGTTTACACTTAATTTGTCAGATTATGTGTTACATGGCTATGTTAGTAAAGTAGTGTGCCATCTGCAAGTTAAGAATTACTACATGTGTATTTATGTTAGGAGCATGAAGATTCCGTATTAGGGGAGATCTGTGATGATCCTGTAATCTTGTGAAGTACTTTCATATCACTAAACTTCTAGGAAGTAATATCTATAATAACACCCGTAAATACTAGCGTACCCCATATGCAAAGAATGGTGTAAGATATAAGGTCGATATCATATGAATAGGATAAAATTCAAAATTATTAACATAAACTAAAGCCCTCTTCAAATTTATATTTCTGGCAGCCAAACAAACCATAGCTTTCGCTTGGAAAAAATCAAGCCTTGATTTGTCTGATGTTAAGAGGCACCTTTCTTGGTACATGATAAATGAAAAGTTATCAGCCATTCTTACAGATAAAGTCAGCATATTTGAAAAAGTGTGGTTCCCTTGGGCAGAATATGCTAATCATACCCCCTTTGCCAATCCTGTATTCCACTTAAATGCTCCTGGTTCCCCTGATTCTGGTTGAGTCTCCTTACTGGACATGGATATACAATACCCTCCTCCCTCGGGCTTCCTCCCTTTTTATGTTGTTTTGCCACCGAACCTTGTTGCCTTGTACATTGTCTGTATTCCCTATATGTGTATTTTTTTGATTATATGCTCGTACCGAGATTATTTTTCCCTGCTTTAATTGTAAACTTCATTAATAAAAAATTTATTGTTGAAAAAAAAATTATTAACATAAAAAATAATCTTTATTGAAAATTTTTTAAAAATACATTTATAGAAAATGAAGCTTCACATAAATGGGAAAATAAAGAGAGGCAGCCCAATCACAGTACACCCTAGTCAGTATAAATATATCAATGTATATATGCACGTAGCCAAATACAGGCACAGAATGTATATAAACATACAGCATATATAGACCAAAGTGGAACTAGAATCAATAGATTGTAAAGTGCCTGTTCCCGACAGAGAATGAAAAATTGTGTATTTCCAAAGCAAAGGAATGCTAAAGATCAGGCAGCCACTCATGACCCAACTCTGGTTTCACATGTTACATCGTTCGGGTGCCAAAAATGTGATCGAGTTGCCTTTATTTCTTTTCCACTTATATACAGGTTAATTCTTTATGTATGTATTTTTAAATAATTTCTTAAGTTTTGAGACTTATGATCTTTTGATCTTGTGTCTTATACCATTTTTTGCATATTGGGTACGCTCATAAAAATACTTCTAGAAACACCTAATACATTGTCGTACTCAAAGAGAAGCCAACACTTATCCCTAAAAAGGCCATTCTGGAGCGCACTGCTCAGCAGGTAGAAGCGCAAAATTTCTGCTTGAGTTTGCACTATATAAACTCGATTGAAAGTCTATAATTCTGTACACTGCTCTCATAGAACTGAATCCGTACCTATCCAACTTGTCACAAAAAGTCAGCACTACAGCTGCCTTCACGCGTTGAGGCCACTATATACAGTATGGAGGGTTTTTACCACGGCAAAACCGCAATGCTTCTGCACTTTTCAAACATCGTGGCCATTAGTTGAAGGTTGGAAGTAAATGAGATTAATGACACCTATAAATCGTATCTTGGGGAAAATAAAACAGCATTATTGGATGCATTAAAATCCAAACAACCTATTCCCTATCTCTCCCATTACATACATGGCTGGATAGTCTGCCATTCACCACAGACAGACTGCTACTGAATTCTACCCAAATCATCAGAATGCACCAATAATAATATATTATCTGACCAACTTTAGGTAAATGAAAGACCTGATTGATAAGATGGGTGTTAAGCCCCCGTTACACACAGCGAGATCGCTAGCGATATTGCTAAAGAGTCACCGATTTTGTGACGCAGAAGCGATATTAGTTATAGAAAAAACTGACGGCACATCTAGAACTAGTCTGAATAGGTGCATACCAAAAGGCAACTTACATATTAAATTAGAAAATGGTATCGTCCTATATATACAGGCTTTATCATGTTACTAGCCAGAGGTCAGTTCACACCAGGCAGTCAGTATAGGGACCAATTCAATCTGAGATCACCTTGTCGCTGGTGAATGGGCTGACATCTTTTGGCCAAATTTTGTGCTAAGTATCTCATATGTTTTTCTAGATTACAAAAGCCATTATGCTATTCATATTTCACTTATTTCATATTTGATATGCCTTATAAGAGCCATTATGAAATGTATTACTAAAGCCATTTTGCTATTCCTATTTCATATTTGGTGTGCTACCATTTTCTAATTTAATATGCAGAAGAATATGTGTGATACTTACCTCTGACCGGCCCACCGCTGGATATCGCTGATCGCGTGACAACGTCCTGGACCGTTTCTCGTCAGCCACTTCCTGCTGGGCTTCCTGCTGGCGCCGACGAGCAATGCATGGACGCGGGCGGGAGCACGTCTTCATCACCTCGACTGACAGGTAAGTAACGACCGCCGATCGCTGCTATGTCGCTGGCGAGATCTGCCTGTTTGGCAGCTCACTAGCAACCATTTAGCGATGCACCAGCGATCCTGACCGGGTCGTATCGTGGTCGGAACCGCTGATGCATCGCTAAATGTAACGGTACCCTTAGACACTCTCTGGTCTAATCTATCAGATCATGAGAGGTTAATATTAGATTAGGTATACTACTGAAAATTAAACTGAGACTTCGGGAGTTTTCCTAACCCTCCCCCATATACTATTATTGCTTCAGATGCTCTTGCATTAGTTATTACAGATTTCTATCTGGATTTGATCCCATTCAAACAGGGTCTCAATAGCTCTAATCTCGAGATCCGGGGGGGATCCCAGTGGTTGGAATCTCCAGCAATCTGATACTTAGGTGATAGCGTGCTATGGTGGGCCAACCCTTTTAAGCTTATCACATTAGAAGTCCACTACATTACTGAGTCCTAAGTATGCTTTTATACTGTCTCAGTGCACTCAAACCTAAAAATCCAGAAGAATACCATGAAAATACTGTGATATATGCAGTTCTGAATGTTAGGCAATGGTCATGTTATGTTGGGTCATTATTTGGAATGCACATTTGAACTGTGTATGCTAGCTAACTGAAAATGTATGCAAACAGGTGTGAGTTAGTCTGCAAATGAATTCTTTTGTATGGTGTACATACTGTACAGAGGCGCATAGTCAATGCACTTTTCAAAAAGGCACATGTTGTATATTAGAGTTTATAGGGACATCATCAAGTAAAACAGAGAAAACTTTTTAGTCTGCATATAACCAGTCAGGTTGAAATATATGAATATAAATGAATCAGACAGAGAAACTTAAACCTGCCTTTTGAGCATTTCGTATACTACAGATAACAAATTTCAAAACTCAAAATATGTATTGGAATAAGATAAAATCTTGTAGGTGAATATGATTCTGTGCACTGCGGTGTGAAGGAAAGAGCAGCCAATATTTCCTAAATAAACAAATTATCTGCAGTGCGCCTATCGGTATTTACAAAAAAAAACTAAGACTTAAGAAGCCATTTGTTGGTGTATTTCTTTATGCTATGCTGCAAGTTGTTACATATTCGTGACATGTCACACAAGACCTGGTTTCCAAGCCAGACATTCTGTGGCTGTCTGTGTGATAATTAAAGACTACTACACTGGTGTAAAAAGAAAAGTGCTTTAGGTAGCATAGATGACAGTTTCTTGGACCTGCTAAATACATGATTTGTACCTATCTTTAAAACATCCTGTGGTGTTAGCGGCGTCCCATAATGTGAAATTCTACAATCACATTGAGTCAGTCTGTTTAAAGGAAAAAGACTCAGCAGTCAGCTTTTACTTTTACTGCTCTAACGAAAAAGGTTTCAATGTACAAATAAAAGTATTACAAAATCCCTAGGTAAACTGGAAACCAACTAACTAATCGAAGACTTAAGAAAGAGGAATGTTATAATTACTTTTTTTTTCAAAAGGTGCAGAAGTTTAATATGTCTCTATAATCTAACTACATACCTCTCAACTGTCCCAAATTCAGAAGAACATCCCGGGATTTGGAACCTGTCCCTGGAGGTTGCCGATATGCCCTGGTTTAAACTGTATATTCAATCTTAAGAAGCTGAATCCAATGGTGGAGCAGGAAGCCATCAGCTTTAAGACTAATATTACTCCACCATCCAGCCTTTGCATGCTTTCTGCAAAGGCTTGGTACAAAAGATCTAATCTAATGACATCTCTAGAAGGCACCTGCTGTGACTTAAAGAGAATAAAGCAGGTTTGCTTTGCGCATCGTGGAAACAGGGCTAAAGGAGTATTTAGGATTTTTTTTACAGCCGATTCTGGGTAAGGTAACATCATGGAGGCATCACACTGTGTGAGTGGCACTGTGGAGGTTGATCGTCCGCCAGGGCAGTGGGGATACTCGATACCAGGCTGTTTCTTAAAGGGGATGTGTCATGGCAGCCTGTTTACACTGAACAATTATTCTAGAATTCTTGCTCATGATAATCGTGCAGTGTAAATGCACCTTGTCACTTGTAACTACTCATACTCCAGATCCCTTTTCCTCAACACATCAGACTCCCTCCAACGATCCAAACCTTCAGAAGCCACCTGAAAACCATACTCTTTATAGAAGGGTACAGCGTACAATAGGCCAGTGCCACTTTACAGCTATCATTCACCTGTCTCTTTTCCTAGATTATAAATCCTTGCAGGCCTGAACCAATCCATAATTTATCCATAACATTATTGTACTTGCTTCTAATTATTCTTGTTACATATTTCAACTCTTTTGTATAAATTAGTGCATTGGAAGCTACCAGGACTATGCAGCAATGTTATTGATGAGTTTCCTTTCTTAATCTGCAGAGCAATAGTCCAGGTAACCAAACCGGACTCAAGTAATCAAATGTCATATACTGTAACTTCCCTAGAAATCTAGGGGGCGATTCATCAAGACTGGTGTAGTGCATGTTAGAGTAGAAGAGACATCAAATTCATGAAGAGGCGCATGGTTTGGTGCTTCTTCTGGGCGGTATTTGCATCAGTTCGGCGTGCCAGAAATGCTACTCTACTCAGGAACTTGATTAGCCTAAAAAACACCGCTGCTTTTCATGAATCAGACTGGTACCCTGGCATGTTCTTCTCCAGCTCCACTCATAGGGTGAAGCAGATCCAAAGTGCCATGAAGAATAAAAGCTTTGATGAATCGGCCCACAAGTGTTCGCTTAATACTGCTGTTAGTCCAATGATGCAGTTTCAGTAATACAGTATATGGCATTGTGTTCATTAAATGGTGATCCTGCTTTAGTCTAGCTCTAGGTAGCTCAGTATTTAATTACACGTCCCTAGAATCCTAGATGTTGATGGTCATTTTCCCTATTGTCATATTAATTGTGAACCTATTTAGATGCATGGGATTATAAAACATTGATTATTGGTCACATTACCACAAAAACAGTGTTTCCCAATCTAAAAAGCTTTATTTCCTCAAGAGAAGAGTGGAAAAAGGTCAAATCTCTAACATCTGAATATAAAAACCAGGCCGTTGTGACTATAACATAATAATAATGTCCACTACTGCCCACCCATAGTCACAGTGGGATCTAACTGCTTCTCTGGTATTTTTATCTGAATATCAAATATTTAGATATAATATTAATTAATTTAATGAGAAGACATTCCCACATGGGAACGTGATTCTTTGAAGGTATTTCATTAGGACATTGTACTATATTTCAAACTTTGAAAATCTTACTGAATTCCCTCTGGACTGAAATAATCAGATGAAAATTATTGCCATTTATAATCAAAACCTGCTCGATAATTTCCCATCTTTCCTGTATTTAATTATGGTGTAAGGCATAGGGGATCAAAGACTACTAGTGATTATCTATCCTTTCAGGTTCCCGTCAGGGACTTCTGTATTAATGATGGCATGTGAAGCATATTTTTAACATTTTATAGATTCAACTATGAGATTTTATGATACGATCATATTAACCCCATTGTGGAAATAAGTAGCAGGATCTATAGCCCAAAGTCATCGGATCATTTAGTGTATTTACTTCTTTGTATAGTCATTCAGACACTTTTGAAACCTATTATTGAATCATTGATTTAATCATTGATTTCAATAAAATGTACTGAGGCCGTCAGCAGAGACTCAGGCAGCAATGTGAACAGCGTCTAATGCAACACAGGGAAGTCACAGTATAATGGTAAAGCACCCCATTATATCAAGGCGAGGAACAGAACACAAAGAAATGTCACAGTATGGGGTTAATGTACAAGGCCATTTTACAGTACAATGAAAATTATGTAATATCACTGTGCGAGGAAAATGAAGACATAATGCACACAGTGATGTCATAGAGCGGGGAGATGGATATTGCCATGCCACAGCCACAGAAATACGTATAAAGCCACTATTGTGGTGTAACAAGCCCACACTCCATGCTATCCTCCACCTGTACACGGCGACTCGTCTCCACTTGAAGAGGCACAGATCTTGCCACCATTCAATTTACATTACCAGCATAGCAATAATGTTTCTCTGACATGTCTGCAATTCCTTCCTTATCATGAGAATGCTTAGTCCAATCTTGCTCAACACATTTTCAACATCCTAAGGTTCACACTGCGACATGTGGATTCCTGATTAACGGCATCCATTTCTTTTTTACCTGAACCCCCTCCTCTTACCTTGGAAGTGTGTTCCAACTTACTACTACACCAAACCCAGTGTTTCTTTAATTAAGAGGCCTTAATGCACATCTATAGGGATACACCTTGACTGACTTTTAGAGGAAAAAAGTTGGAGTATGCAACAGCTGCAGGCATATTCTATGGCGGGACTGTGTTAAGTAGATACCAAATGGTGCTGTGTTAACTGGCCTCTTTACACAGGTTGACGAAGAATGATGGGCTCAGAATAATCACGAATAGATCAATCTGTCCCCATAAATATCTGCAGTTTACACCAGGTGATGTGTTGGTGAAAACTGCTTGTTACACATACAGTACATATGTATATACAAATAGCACACACACAAACATACATACCTTGTGCACATACACTCACATATATGTATACAGAGAGCACATGCATACAAATGTGTATATATACAGAGAACATACAAATGCATGCATACACAAAGTACCTACATACAGACGCATGTATATACATTTCATATACATACAGGCCCGCACATAAAAATACATGTATTCAGAGCACTTCCATACAGATACAGGCTTACTCAGAGCACCTATATTCAGATATACGCTTCCAGATAGATGCATGTACATACTAAGACATGCATGTACAGACACATACATACTGATACATGAATGCACAAAAATACAGAGACATGTATGCACAGGCACATATATCAAACAGAGGCTGGACAGACATCTGACTGGGATGATTTAGCGAATCCTGCTTTGAGCAGGGGGTTGGACCAGATGGCCCAGGAGGTCCCTTCCAACTCTACCATTCTATGATTCTATATACAGACATGTATGCATATACATACAGAGACACGCATGCATAGGCACATACATTAATTAATGCAGCAAGCCCACTTAATAAAGATGGAGACAACATAGGCGCAAAACACTGATGACACAATCACTCACCCCCTCCATGAATTGGTACATTGTGAGTGGTTGTTTCATCAGGATATTTTGCACCTGTGTTGCCGCCATCTTTAATATATGGATTTGCTGCTGATCGTGCATTAGTTCTGTGACCTGGGCAGGAAAACACTGTTTCCCTTTTTTGCTGTGTTGCTTCTTGAATTTATTGGGGAATTTAAATTTTTCTTTTTGTGGCTTTGCTTTTAATTTTAGTACAGGCACACACAGATACATGCACACAAGCAGCACATACATATACTGTACACACGCACACACTATAGAATATTTACCAGTCTTCTCTTCTTCAGTTCTTCTACACTCCTGCATGGTACAGTCCAGGACCTGAGGTGACATAATGGTCACATGACTGTGATGTCACCAAAGGTCCCTAAGCAGGCTCAACATTTGAAATTACATTGAAAATAGCAGACCTATTATCGATATAATTTCTGCTGTAGATGCTGGAGGTGCGCAGGGAGTGGGGTCCCTGGGCAATTTGCCAGTTTCTGCCCCAATGCCAGCCCTGCCCACCTGAAAGGCACAACCCACATTATTTCCCACCAAATGTAATGTTTGGACTTTGGAGTCCCATCACTTAAAGAATCATTTTGGAAAGGACACAGCCTTGAAGGGAAAATGCCCAAAGCCTATCTATATATATAAAACTGAGTGTATGGGTGTATCAGCCACACCCACTCCACATAGCCCCACCCAATCACTAAGTTACTTTCATTTCACCAGAGCTGTTTAAAAGAAGCTGAGCTGTGATTGGTTGCTATGAGCAACAGTTTTCTCACTCCACAACACCTCAGCAGACACTGACTGGGTGGGAGAAATCTTGCATCTCCGGGAACATAAGTTCCCAGCCATTGTCTGCCCCCAGAAAGGAACAGAGAGCACATGACAGAAATGAATCACCCCCTCCGGTGCCCATATACCCATCACACATCCTCCATCCCATAGTCCAGTGCCCATATACCCATCACACATCCTCCATCCCAAAGTCCCATAGGCACATCTTCCCTCTTAAAGGGATCCCCGGTATGGAAGTTAGGGCAAATCCATTCAGCGCTCTGGATCTGACCCCAGGCCTCTCTTAAAGGAATCCCCGGTATGGAAGTTAGGGCAATTCCACTCAGCATTCTGGTTCTGACCCCAGGCTCTCTTAAAGGGATCTCCGGTATGGAAATTAGGGAAAATCCCTCAGCGCTCTGATTCTGACCCCAGAATTCTATTAAAGTGATCATTGGTATGGAAGTCAGGGTAAATCCACTCAGCGCTCTGGTTCTGACCCCAGGCTCTCTTAAAGGGATCCCCGGTATGGAAGTTAGGGCAATTCCACTCAGCGCTCTGGTTCTGACCCCAGTCTGACAGGATGATGTGGGATATTAGGGGTAGTAATCCGGTGGCTCTGACAGGATGATGTGGGATATTACTGGTAGCAGTTCGGTAGCTCTGTCTGACGGGATGATGTGGAATATTAGTGGTAGTAGTCTGGTGGCTCTGGTTGAAGGGATGATGTGGGATATTAGGGGTAGTATTCCGGTGCCTCTGATGGGATGATGTGGGATATTAGGAGTAGTAGTCTGGTGGCTCTGACGGGATGATGTGGGATATTAGTGTTAGTGGTCCAGGGGCTCTGGCTGACGGGATGGTGTGGGATATTAGGGGTAGTAGTCCGGTGGCTCTGATGGGATGATGTGAGATATTAGGGGTAGTAGTCCGGTGGCTCTGATGGGATGATGTGAGATATTAGGGGTAGTAGTCCGGTGGCTCTGACAGGATGAAGTGGAATACTGTGGTAGTAGTCTGGTGCCTCTAGCCGACGGGATGATGTGGGATATTAGGGGTAGTACTCCGGTGGCTGTGACGGAATAATGTGGGATATTAGTGGTAGTAGTGCGGTGGCTCTGGCTGACGGGATGATGTGGGATATTAGGGGTAGTAGTCCAGTGGCTCTGGCTGACGGAATGATGTGGGATATTAGGGGTAGTAGTCCGGTGGCTCTGACAGGATGATGTGGGATATTAGGGGTAGTAGTCCGATGGCTCTTGCTGACGGGATGATGTAGAATATTAGTGGTAGTAGTCCAGTGGCTCTGATGGGATGATGTGGGATATTAGTGGTAGTAGTCTGGTGGCTCTGGCTGATGGGATGATGTGTGATATTAGGGGTATTAGCCTGGTGGCTCTGGCTGTCGGGATGATGTGGGATATTAGTGGTAGTAGTCTGGTGGCTCTGGCTGATGGGATGATGTGGGATATTAGGGGTAGTAGCCCGGTGGCTCTGGCTGTCGGGATGATGTGGGATGTTAGGGGTAGTAGTCCGGTAACTCTGGCTGACGGGATGTGGGATATTAGGGGTAGTTGTCCGGCGGCTGTGACGGGATGATGTGAGATATTAGTGGTAGTAGTCCGGTGGCTCTGGCTGACGGAATGATGTGGGATATTAGGGGTAGCATTCCGGTAGCTCTGGCTGACAGGATGATGTGGCTATGCGGAGTGGGCAGGGCTATACACTCAGCTTTATTTATATATAGATATAGTCATTATAATTTGTTATAACTAACCGTAGTTAGTTACTATGCCCAGGCAGCGCCGGGCTCTTCAGCTAGTGTATAAATAATACAGTGCTAAATAAAGTGTCTACTCAACGCAACAAAACGCACACATATCTATTAACCATTACACAAATACACCTTATCCAGCTTACTCAATAGACGTCAATGATAACGCACGTCGTGTTGGTGCACAGAACTGTTTGACATGGGCATGATGAACAAAACAAATTCCAGTCAGCCAGCCAGAATATCAGCATTGCAGCCTGACTGAGCAGAGACTTACGAGCTCTCATTCTTAAATCCTCCGCTCCTGAGGAAAAAAGACAAATAAAGAGATGCTGTGGTTGCTTAGATACCAAGATACTTGGCACTTTAGCATGCATCCGAAACACATGTCACAATAATTAACTATGTGTGTTCCTACTAGATGACAGCAAACCCAAAAATGGGAGCTTAGAAGAACAACTGAAATACACTTGGCAATCATTGTGTGTAATTGTAATGTAAATTTATAGTAAAGTGGTGGTAAAGCCAGTAATTAACATACCTGACATCGATAAAGGGTTGTAGCTGAAGGAAAGAGGGTTCCCATATCAAATTAAAAATAAAATATGAAGAAAATGATCATTTACATTGTTAATAGCACATATCATTATCCAATTAACAGGTTACAATTTTATTACTGTTTCCATAGTAATCAAATTATATAAAAATATACTTTTGTCTGCATGTAAAGTAAAAAAGTAAAGTTACGATTAATATTGCTAAAAGAAAATATATGATATGGACAAAGGACTGTAATTTATGTCCAATGTATACATTTACAAAGAAGGTACAAAATTATCATTGTTTTTTGCTCACTAGTAGAGCAGAAGGTTTATTTACTCGCTTATATAACACCATTATTTTCTGCAGCGCTCTACAGACATCAGTGACCCCATAGGGGTTTATAATCTAGATTCCCCATCAGTATATTTTTGGGTTGTATGAATGGAAGTGTGAGCAAGTTGCGGGATGCAGTGAGGCAGCAGAGGCAATGCAAGGGTTAAGGATTTAATTAACAGGGGAATACACCACGCAGGGAGATAAAACAATTTTAAGGAGGGAAAAGGTGATTAAACGCGGGGTATATGATGGGGGCAAATAACAGTAACTATGACAACAGAAGTTCTCTTGGTTGACTTATCGTGTAGGTCAGTTCTTGGGTCGTGGATGTTGCTGAACCAATGATGGCGCTCACAACAGCGGGCGCGATGCTAATCCGATGAAGTCCTTTGGGTAATGAGGATTTGTCTTCTGGCGGCAGCGGTTGGCTTCCCGTACCTTTTGCTGAGCATTTGGTCCATTTACTAATGCAGCCAAGTGGGTACAGGTCTCAACACTCTCCAGGTTCAACATAGACTGGTGGACATAAACGGGGGAATCAAGGCACAGCTTACAGTCCCACACCAGTCTTTTTGAGGTGATGCGTGCACTGTACTCATGAGACCAGAGCGTTTGGCACCTCGCTTCAGGGTGACCAAAGGGAGTCCTGCACGTCTCTTCCAGCGGACGCTGCTAGACGCCATAGTGATCTGCTGGCGCGGATATGGTCTCTGACAGGGCTCGAGGGCCAGAGCACTCATTTTTGCCTGCCGCGCGCTGTCTCTTCCCGCCAAAACTATGGACTTCCGCGCACGCTGTGGCTGCAGCCGCTTAGCCACACCCCCTACTCTCCGATGTTTAGATTTGTCCAGTCTCATTAGCTTTTCCCCGGACAACAGAGGAGACAGCCCCAACAGTTCCGGACCCGGCACAGAACAGGTACCCGTGGTCCAGTCCTTCTTCCTACAGAAGAGTCGTCACATCAGTCAAGGTGTAACCCTGAAACGCTAGGCACCAGTGACTAACCACATATTGCTGGATGTCATAACAAACGAGGGCCCAGTAATCACATAAGAAAGGAGTCACTCAAGAATACAAAAATAAATGGCTATTTACTAAAAGAATAGGTACAACATATATAAAATAGGCATCAGGAATGAAAGTTGACGTTAGCATCTTCTGCACAATGCAGAGGTTCACGTTTTATGGTTGCTGTTGGAGGCACAAATCTTGTGAGCAGCATTGCAGTACCATACAGTAGACAAGGTAATGTCCATTAGGTAGATCGGCAAACCCAGGATTTCAATCAGAAGACAAAGACAAATACACCAGTTGAACCTTTGATGGTAGTGTGAACAATGCCTAAAATAATAGGTAACCAGCTTTATTTTCCAGAAGCAGATATGTTATACTGAACTTACAGTATGAACTATATATCTAGTAAATTAATTGAAATCTAAAGAATAGCAATGTAGATTAATATTTTTTCCTTCTGCATTTTTGACACGTAATACACATTTAATGACAGATAAAAACCACAATGGTCACAGGAATAACTTGAATCTTACAAAAGTAATAAATAAAAAATCTATGAAAATGAACAAATGAAAGTGAGACATTACTTTTCAACCATGCTTTCATAGAATTTTAAAGAAAAATAAAACTCATGGAATAGGCCTGTACAGAAATGATGGTACCCTTAACTTAACCCCTTTACCCTCAAGGGTGGTTTGCACGTTCATGACCGGGCTAATTTTTACAATTCTGACCACTGTCCCTTTATGAGGTAATAACTCTGGAACGCTTCCATGGATCCTGGTGATTCTGACATTGTTTTTCTCGTGACATATTGTACTTCATGCAAGTGGTAAAATTTAATTCATATAACTTGCATTTATTTGTGAAAAAAATGGAAATTTGGCGAAAATTTTGAAAATTTCGCAATTTTCCAACTTTTTTATGGCCTTAAATCACAGAGATATGGCACACAAAAAACTTAATAAGTAACAATTCCCACATGTTTACTTTACATCAGCACAATTTTGGAACCAAATTTTTTTTTGTATGGAAGTTATAACGGTTAAAAGTTGACCAGCGATTTCTTATTTTTAGAACACCATTTTATTTTTATGGACCACATCACATTTGAAGTCACTTTGAGGGGTCTATATGATAGAATGGTGTCACTTTTGGGTATTTTCTAAAAACTGCACCCCACAAGGTGCTCAAAACCACAATCAAGAAGTTTATTAACCCTTCAGGTGCTTCACAGGAATTTTTGGAATGTTTAAAAAAAATGAACATTTTCACAAAAAAATTATTTCAGGTCCAATTTTTTTTATTTTACCAAGGGTAACAGGAGAAAATGGACTGCAAAAGTTATTGTGTGATTTGTCCTGAGTATTCTGATACCCCATATCTGGGGGTAAACCACTATTTGGGCGCATGCAGAACTCGGAAGGGAAGCAGCGCCATTTGACTTTTTTGGCTGGAATTGAGATCGGATGCCATGTTGCATTTGGAGAGCCCCTGATATGCCTAAACAGTGGAAACCCCCCCCCCCACAAATGACACCATTATGGAAACTAGACCCCCCAAGGAACTTATCTAGATATGTGGCGAGAACTTTAAATCCCCATGGGCTTCACATAAGTTTCTAATGTACAGCTGTACAATTTAAAAATCATATTCTTTCCACAAACATGATCTTTTAGTCCCCATTTTTTTTATTTTACCAAGGGTAACAGGAGGAATTGGACCCCAAAAGTTGTTGTCCAATTTGTCCTGAGTACGCTGATACCCCATATGTGGGAGAAAACTACTGTATTAGCACATGTCGGGGCTCGGAAGGGAAGTAGTGATGTTTTGGAATGCAGACTTTGATGGAATGGTCTGAGGGTGTCATGTTGCATTTGGAGAGCCCTTGTTGTGCCTAAACTGTGAAAAACCCACACAAATGACCCCATTTTGGAAGCTAGACCCCCCAAGGAACTTATCTAGATGTGTGGTGAGCACTTTGAATCCCCAAGTGCTTCACAGAAACTTATAATGTAGAGCCATAAAAATAAAATAATTATTTTTTTCCAAAAAAAGATATTTTTTGCCCCTAATTTTTTATTTTCCCAAGGGTAACAGTAGAAATTGGACCCCAAAAGTTGTTGTGCAATTTGTCCTGAGTAGGCTGATACCCCATATGTGGGGAAAAAAAACACTGTTTGGGCACATGGCAGAGCTTGGAAGGGAGGGAGCACCGGTTGACTTTTTCAACGCAGAATTGGCTGGAATTGAGATCAGATGCCATGTTGCATTTGGAGAGCCCCTGATGTGCCCAAACAGTGGAAATCTCCCAATTCTAACTTCAACCCTAACCCCAACACAACCCTAACCGAAAAATGGAAATAAATACATTTTTTAATGTTATTATTTTTCCCTAACTAAGGGGGAGATAATGGGGGGGTTGGATTTACTAATTATGGCCGGTTTTTATGTTTGGCAGCAGCAATTCGCTAAAAGAAGCTTTTTATTGTAAAAACAGTTTTTGCATCACCACATTTTGAGAGCTATAAGTTTTACATATTTTGACCCACATAGTCATGTGATGTCTTATTTTTTGCGAGATGAGTTGACATTTTTATTGGTATCATTTTCGGGCACGTGACTTTTTTGATCGCTTTTTATTCCGATTTTTGGGACGCAGAATGAACAAAAACCTGCATTTCATGAATTTCTTTTGGGGGGGCATTTACACAGTTTTGCTTGTGGTAAAATTGATAAAGCCGTTTTATTCTTTGGGTCAGTACGATTACAGTGATACCTCATTTATGTTTTAGCGCTTTTATACAATAAAAACAATTTTATGTAAAAAATACTTATTTTTGCATCGTTTTATTCTGTGAGCTATAACTTTTTAATTTTTTTATACCTGTCTTTTTGAGCTCGTGTTATTGCACTTTTTGTTCGGTGGTATGATGATAAAGCATTGTTTTTTGCCTAGTTTTTTTTTTGAAGGGGTTCACTAAAGGGGTTAATTAGTGGGACAGTTTTATAGGGTGGGTCATTAAGGATGCGGCGATTCTATATGTGTATTTTTATTGTTTATTTTTTTATTTACAAAAAAAGAATTTTGGAATTTTTTTTAGTTTAGGGATTTTTTATAAATTATTTTTACACTTATTTTTTTTTTCACTTTATTATATTGTCCCAATGTGGGACATTACAATTAAGTGTCAGATTGCTGATCTGACAGTTTGCACTGCACTCTGTCAGATCAGCGATCTGACAGACGCTGCATAGGCTTTCTCAGGCACTGAGGAAGCCGCCTCCCTGCAGGCCCTCGTGGCCATATTGAATCCGGGGGCGTGCAGGGAGGAGACCCTCGGAGCAGCACAGCACATTGCGCTGCTCCAAGAGTCTCAGGGAAGCAAGCAGGGAGCCCCCTCCCTGCACAATTCTTCCCTAATTCCCCGGTACACTGCGATCATGTTTGATCGCAGTGTGCCAGGGGTTAATGTGCCGGGGCGGTCCATGACCGCCCCTGACACAGTGCCGGGTTTCAGCTGTGAAAACTGGGGGCGCTGCTGATCGCTATGACGTACTATCCCGTCCCTGGTCATACAGGCCCGGGTACCGTGGATGGGATAGTACGTCAGATGGCAGAAAGGGGTTAATATTTTGTTGCACAACCTTTTGAGGCAATCACTGCAATCAAACGAATCCTATAATTGTTAATGAGAATCCAGCACCTCACGACAGGTATTTTGGCCCAACCCTCAAGAGCAAACTGTATTATTATTATTATTTATTTATATAGCGCCATTAATTCCATGGTGCTATACATGAGAAGTGGGGTTACATACAAAGTTATAGATATCGTTAACAGTAAACAAATTTACAATGACAGACTGGAACAGAGGGGAGAGGACCCTGTCCTTGCGGACTTACATTCTACGGGATAGTGGGAAGAGACAGAAGGTCGGGGGTACAGCAGCTCTGGTGGTAATGAGGCGGCAGCTCAGGCGGTGGTGAGGCGGCAGAATGGTTATTGCAGGCTGTAAGCTTTCCTGAAAAGATGGGTTTTCAGGTTCCATTTGAAGGATCCGAGGGTGGTGGATAATCGGACCACTGCTTCATTTGTCTCGCGTCTGATGGTTGCCTTTTCCATGTTTCAGCTCTTTCCAAAAATGCTTAATAGGATTTAGGTCAGGGCTCATAGAAGGCCACTTTAGATTACTCCAATGTTTTCCTCTTAGCCATTCTTGGGTGTTTTTAGATGTTTATTTTGGGTCATTATCCTGTTGCAAGACCCATGACCTGCGATTGAGACCAAGCTTTCTGACACTGGGCAGCACATTTCTCTCTAGAATCCCTTGATAGTCTTGAGATTTCATTGTACCCTGCACAGATTCTAGACACCATGTGCCAGATGCAGCAAAGCAGCCCCAGAAAATAACAGAGCCTCCTCCATGTTTCACAGTAGAGACAATGTTCTTTTCTTGATGTGCTTCATTTTTCCATCTGTGAACATAGAGCTGATGTGCCTTGCCAAAAAGTTAAATTTTTGTCTCATCTGTCCATAAGACATTCTCACAGAAGCTTTGTGGCTTGTCAACACGTAGTTTGACAAATTCCAGTCTGGCTGTTTTATGATTTTTTTCAACTTTTTCAACAATGGTGTCCTCCTTGGTCATCTCCCATGAAGTCCACTTTTGCTCATGCAACGACGGATGGTGCGATCTGACACTGATGTTCCTTGAGCATGAAGTTCACCTTTAATCTGTTTAGAAGTTTATTGGTCTCTTTTGTTACCATTCATAATGTTCGTCTCTTTGATTTGTCATCAATTTTCCTTCTGCGGCCATGTCCAGGGAAGTTGGCTATAGTCCCATGGATTTTAAATTTCTGAATAATATGTGCAACTGTAGTCACAGGATCATCAAGCTGCTTGGAGATAGTCTTATAACTTTTACCTTTAACATGTAAAAGTTATAAGACTTGATCACAGAGTTCCGTGAGCAGGCAGAGGGGGTTGTGAGCTGTGACAGCCCCTCTGACTTTGGATCAGAGACCCCGCGGCATGACGCAGGGTCCCGATCGCTGCCATGGAGACCCGATGTCATCATGGCGACATCCGGGTCTCCAGGCCTGAGAGACTTCCTATCATGCTCAGTGATGACCAGGAAGTCTCTCAGATCAGTGTATTGAAGCTGCAGCGCTGACAGCTTCTATAGCATGCAGATCTGCATGCTATAGAAGCAAACAGCCTTCCCGGAATGAGTGTCCCATAGTGTGACAAAGTACGAAACTAAGAATTAAATAAAAAAAAATTAAAATTGTAAAAATATTTAAAAATAATAATAATAAAACAATATTTATTCCAGCAATAAATATTTGAATTTTTTTTTTAAATCTAAGCAATAAAAGTACACATATTTAGTAGCGCCGCATCTGTAACGACCTGATCTATAAAACTGTCCCACTAGTTAACCCCTTTAGTGAAAACCAATTGAAAAAAGCCAAAAAACAATGCTTTACCATCATATCGCCGAACAAAAAGTGGAATAACATGCTATCAAAAAGTCGGATATAAATAAACTTGGTCAAGCTGAAAACGTCATCTTGTCCCGCAAAAAACAAGAAGCCATATAGCTCCATCACCGGGAAAAAAAAAAAGTTAGAGCTCTCAGAATAAAGCGATGCAAAAATAATTATTTTTTATATAAAATTGTTTTTATTGTATAAAAAGCGCCAAAACATAAGATATAAACAAGGTATCGCTGTAATTGTACTGACCAGAATAATAAAACTGCTTTTTCAATTTTACCACACGTGGAACAGTGTAAATGCCCCCCCAAAAGAAATTCATGAATTGCTGGTTTTTGTTCATTCTGTCTCCAAAAAATCAGAATAAAAAGCCGTCAAAAAATGTCATGTGCCCGAAAATGGTACAAATAAAAACGTCAACTCATCCCACAATAAACAAGACCTCACGACTCTGTGGGCCAAAATATGGAAAAATTATAGCTCTCAAAATGTGATGCAAAAACTATTTTTGCAAAAAAAGTGTCTTTTAGTGTGTGACAGCTGCCAAACATAAAAATCCGCTATAAATAGTAAATAAACCCCACCTTTATCACCCACTTAGTTAGGGAAAAATAATAAAATAAAAAATGTATTTATTTCCATTTTCCAATTAGGGTTATGGTTAGGGTTGGGATTAGGGTTGGGGGTCAGGGCTAAAGTTAGGGTTAGGTTTGTGGTTAAGGTTATGGTTGGGGGTGTGTTGTGGTTAGGGTTGGAGTTAGAATTGGGGGGTTTCCACTGTTTAGGCACATCAGGGGCTCTCCAAACGCAACATGGCGTCTGATCTTAAGGCCGGGGGTCACACTAAGGCTAGTTTCACACTAGCGTTTATGAGCGCAGCGACGGCCTGCGCACGGCCGCCGCTAAGCCCCGCCCCATGCCGCGCCCCCGCAGGTAGCTCCGCCCACCGGCGCATGACGCTGCATGCGCTCTGCATCCCCTATCTTTATCACAGGGAGCGCAGGCCGTGCACAGTATGCGTTTGGAGGCACATGTACCTTTTTGACGGTGCGCC
This sequence comes from Dendrobates tinctorius, assembly GCF_039654945.1. Taxonomy (NCBI): domain Eukaryota; kingdom Metazoa; phylum Chordata; class Amphibia; order Anura; family Dendrobatidae; genus Dendrobates; species Dendrobates tinctorius. The sequence continues at coordinate 57,976,198 of NW_027361703.1, forward strand.
GACGCAACCAAACTGCAGCAGGTTGCGTTTGGCGCAGGTCGGTGCACCGTCAAAAGGACGCATGCGCCGCCAAACGCATACTGTGCATGGCCTGCGCCCCCTGTGATAAAGATAGGGGACGCAGGGCGCATGCAGCGTCATGCGCCGGTGGGCGGAGCTACCGGCGGGGCGCGGCAGGGGGCGGGGCTTAGCGGCAGCCGTGCGCAGGCCGTCGCTGCGCTCATAAACGCTAGTGTGAAACTAGCCTAACCGACGCAAAATAGGGTCAGTATTTTACATGCGTAATACGGATGAATGGCCCCTAAACAGTGCTCCGTATGTCATCTGTAATCAAGGTGTGGTCGCGTATTTTGCGCATGTAAGCATCCGTATGGCATCCGTATGGCGAGATTTTCTCGCGGGCTTGCAAAATGGACATATAATGGAGCCCTATGACAGGTTTTATAACACAAACCAAAGAATAGATATAGACACATAGAATACATATATATATATTGTGGTGTAGTTACCACTATGTCAGCTAGGGGGCGCTGTGTGGGTGTCCCAGGACGGGTGTACAGGCACATTCAGTGTGGTAACAGGAGCAGGGTCCTAAATGACCATTATGGGTCTCAAGGTGGGTGGCCTTGGGATGCAGGCTCCAGGGTGTATTGATCAGCAGAGGTACTGCTGATCTTTCTGTTACACTGTGTCAGGGAAACCTGTGTGTGTCTATACAACCTTTAGTGATGTCATAGCCATGTGATCACCTGTGGGTGTGGTTACAGGGCTATGTAATTGAGGTGTTTGGCACATGTGAGAGAGAGTGGAGGGAGTCTGTCTGAGTGTGGACAGACTTCCATGTGTCCAGGTGGGACACTACAGAGAGTGTATATGAGGAGGACTACAGCTCCCAGCATGTGCTGAGACTCTCAGTCCGAGTCTGAAGCCATGGACATTTCTGTTCCTTTGCCTGAAGTGAAGGTTACATTTCATTGTTATGCTGTGTATGGTTTATGGAGCAAATAAACCTCATGAACTTTGGGAGGAACCTGCCTCATGATTGTCTCCCGCTGCACCTGAGCGAGTCACATCCCTACAATTGGTGACAGACTGCGGGCAGCGATTCCCAGAAGCACGTGTGGCAGCGCTGGCGATTCTGAGCCAGGAGAGCAGACGGTCTGACAACCGTGAGTAATACTGACCGAGGTCAGAGAAAGTGACTGTATTAATATTTGTGGGATACCTCTGAGGAGAAGAGGCGTCCAGGAACCTGTGTGGCCGACACAGGTAACAGACAGGAGTCTGTGTTGCACTGACCAGGGTCAGTGAGAGACTGTGTTCCTGGAGGGGTCAGTGAGCAAGGTCCTGGAGGGTCAGTGTTGGGAGGTTCTGGGAGAGGAATCGGATCCCTGGAACACGTGATATGACCTTGGACCTGGTGAGGCGTGTGTTGGGCAGTCTCAGGCGGAGACGGATGTCCTGAAGAGCACACGCTGAGCCCCTGGACCTGGTGAGGCTGGTGTGTTGGGAGACCCTGGGAGGAGGGTCGGCTCCCTGAATAGCACCCAGTGTGCCCTGTGTGTTGGACGGTCTCAGGTGGAGACGGTACGTCCTGAGTGGCACACGAACAGGACATGTGAGAGACTGTGCATGAGTTTTTTTTTCTTTTTTTTTTTTTTTTTTTTTCTTCTTTTCCTCTGCAAAACCTGAAGGTGCTTGCTGTGGCTCAGTGGGGTCACGAAGGTCTCGCAGCACAGGGACCTGGTGTTTTCTTTAAGGGATCTGCCCTGGGAGCATTGGTAGCAGACGCTGTCTGTCTATACCATCCTGCTGCAGCTTTATTGCATGTGACTAAGCGGATACAGTAGTTGTGGCTTTACACAACTATTAAGGGTGAGTACCCTGTATTATTGCTGCATAACCCATTATACCTGCACTGGTAAGGCCCTATGGGTGCACTTTTGTGGCTTTTTTATCTTTGAGGGTGACAAGCGGCTTCCAGTAACCCGGCGGGGTTACGAAGGTGACAAGCGGCTTCCAGTGGATCGGCGGGTCCACGAAGATGGCGCAGCAGGAGCTGCAGTGACACCAGCCGCTGTGTATGTGTGTGAACAGCAGCCGGAGGTGCCGGTGATCAGTGACAGCAGGAGCTGTGGTGGTGCCAGCAAAGACTTGTGTGGTATCGTTAAAAGACAAACTGTACTGTGTGAACTGTGGCCTAAGAGGTTCTGCAGGACGGACATGGGGAAATCCCAAAAGGGGGCGGTGACCCAAAAGGGGGTGGTGACCCAAAAGGGGGCGGTGACCCAAATTGGAGTGGTAACCCAAAAGGGGGCGGTGACCCAAATTGGAGTGGTAACCCAAAAAGGGGTGGCGTCCCAAAAGGGGGCGGTGACCCAAATTGGAGTGGTAACCCAAAAAGGGGTGGAGTTCCAAAAGGGGGGGTGACCAAAATTGGGGTGGCAACCCAAAGTGGGGTGGTGGTCCAGAAAGTGGCCAAGTGTGAAGAAGTGACAGCACTGGGTGACTCAGTAGGTACAGTCATATGTAAAAGTTTGGGCACCCCTATTAATGTTAACCTTTTTTCTTTATAACAATTTTGGTTTTTGCAACAGCTATTTCAGTTTTATATATCTAATAACTGATGGACTCAGTTATATTTCTGGATTCAAATGAGGTTTATTGTACTAACAGAAAATGTGCAATCTGCATTTAAACAAAATTTGACCGGTGCAAAAGTATGGGCACCCTTATCATCTTCTTGATTTGAACACTCCTAACTACTTTTTACTGACTTCCTGAAGCACTAAATTGGTTTTGTAACCTCATTGAGCTTTGAACTTCATAGCCAGGTGTATCAAATCATGAGAAAAGGTATTTAAAGTGGCCACTTGCAAGTAGTTCTCCTATTTGATTCTCCTATGAAGAGTGGCATCATGGGCTCCTCAAAACAACTCTCAAATGATCTGAAAACAAAGATTATTCAACATAGCTTTTCAGGGGAAGGATACAAAAAGTTGTCTCAGAGATTTAACCTGTCAGTTTCCACTGTGAGGAACATAGTAAGGAAATGGAAGAACACAGGTACAGTTCTTGTTAAGCCCAGAAGTGGCAGGCCAAGAAAAATATCAGAAAGGCAGAGAAGAATGGTGAGAACAGTCAAGGACAATCCACAGACCACCTCCAAAGACCTGCAGCATCATCTTGCTGCAGATGGTGTCACTGTGCATCGGTCAACAATACAGCGCATGCATAACGCCTTTTTGTATGACCAAACAACTCAATCTTTGTTTCATCAGTCCACAGGACCTTCTTCCAAAATGTAACTGGCTTGTCCAAATGTGCTTTTGTATACCTCAGGCGACTCTGTTTGTGGCGTGCTTGCAGAAACGGCTTCTTTCGCATCACTCTCCGATACAGCTTCTCCTTGTGCAAAGTGCGCTGTATTGTTGACCGATGCACAGTGACACCATCTGCAGCAAGATGATGCTGCAGGTCTTTGGAGGTGGTCTGTGGATTGTCCTTGACTGTTCTCACCATTCTTCTTCTCTGCCTTTCTGATATTTTTCTTGGCCTGCCACTTCTGGGCTTAACAAGAACTGTACCTGTGTTCTTCCATTTCCTTACTATGTTCCTCACAGTGGAAACTGACAGGTTAAATCTCTGAGACAACTTTTTGTATCCTTCCCCTGAAAAGCTATGTTGAATAATCTTTGTTTTCAGATCATTTGAGAGTTGTTTTGAGGAGCCCATGATGCCACTCTTCATAGGAGAATCAAATAGGAGAACTACTTGCAAGTGGCCACTTTAAATACCTTTTCTCATGATTTGATACACCTGGCTATGAAGATCAAAGCTCAATGAGGTTACAAAACCAATTTAGTGCTTCAGGAAGTCAGTAAAAAGTAGTTAGGAGTGTTCAAATCAAGAAAATGATAAGGGTGCCCATACTTTTGCACCGGTCAAATTTTGTTTAAATGCAGATTGCACATTTTCTGTTAGTACAATAAACCTCATTTGAATCCAGAAATATAACTGAGTCCATCAGTTATTAGATATATGAAACTGAAATACCTGTTGCAAAAACCAAAATTGTTATAAAGAAAAAAGGTTAACATTAATAGGGGTGCCCAAACTTTTACATATGACTGTATGTCTGGAGTACCGCAGTGTATGTGCAGGTCTTTTTCAGAATGTGGAATATCCTTTCCGGGGAGTAATGATGGGCCACAGATGTGTACAGTGATGCTGCACCGGGAAGGAGCCTTTGGTCGGCTGGAATCAGAGAGTCAGGTGACTCTGACAGGAACTCCTCTCGTTTTCTCTCTGACCGAGAAAAACATCAGGGTTCGCTGTAAACACGGGGTCACGGTGAACTACGCAGTAGACAGAGTAGTGTTTGAGGGGACCAAAGGTGGTGAGTGCCAAGGTAGAGGGATACCACGGGACTTAGTCTATGCCTGGGAGAGGGGCCGGGACTTTCTTTTGTTTGATGACGTTTGGTCTGACGATGGAGATGCTTCGACTGTGGGGCAAGCAGACACTGAGACAGTGACGGCTCCTGACATGGACAGGTCAGAGGTAGAACTGACCAGAGGAAGAAGTACATCTGCCCAACTGACGGACCTAATGTCTCGTGATAAGACAGATGGTGGGCTGGGAGATGAGACGACTGGACTAGACACATTGGTGCTGGACGGTAACTGGAGGGTTCACTCGACTGGGGTGACTGACCCAGTGGTACCCTTTAACGATATAATTAAAGAGATAGTAGTGAGACACGTGATGGACAAAAGAGAGCAGGATCGTGAGATACAGCTGATAAAGGAGACTGTAACAGAACATGTCGAACGGGAAAGAGTCCTAAGGCAAGCATCTGAGCACAGAGTGGATGAGCTGGAGAAGGAAGTCTCTGAGCTCAGAGGTCACCTGTCCGCTTGTAAAACCATGAACAAGACCCTGTTGGAAGATATGGAGGTGCTCAGAGAGGCCCAAGAGAAGCATCAACAGGAGATTCTCAGGAGAGAGGATGAGCGTCGCTACCTGGCAGAGGAGCGAGATAAAGTTCTGCAAGAACTCAGTGGAGTAGTAAAAGGTCTTCTGCAGGAGAAGTGGATGGGCGAAGACGTACAGCGGCCGTGCCCGACTGATAGCAAGGCAGAACTGCCAAAGCCCATCTTGGAAAAGGGTCCTGAAGACTGTAAATCTCAGGAAGATGGTGAGCCAAGAGCTGCACAAGACAGTCACCCGGTCTTGGCAGATACCTTGAGGGAAGTGTCCATGGGGAACCCAGAGCCATCTGTCCAGGATGAGAGCAAGTCCATGACCTTCAAGTGCGTGATGGAGGTACCCGAACACGTGCGAGAAGCGTGTGCCAGCGAAGGTGTGCATGAGACCTTTAAAAAGGCAGTAAAGGCCTATAGTGTGAGCTGGGCACCAGAAACAGACCAGTTGGTGATACTGGCAGAAACGGAAGACACAGAGAGAAGGGTGGCTGTCCTGAAGGAGATGCACCTACAATGTCTCCGCACGAAACAGATGCTCATGGAGCGTAATAGGAAAGCCGCTCGACGTCTGGAGCTTGCAAGGGAAGCACAAAGTCGGCTGGGCTTTGTGGAAGACATAATTCCGGTGCCCAGAAATCTGGTGGGGAAAGTCGTTGGCAGACTTGGAAAGGTGATGCAGGAGATGGTGAATCGATCCTGTGTGAAGAGAGTGAGGATCCCACCTGCTGGTGAAATCCAAGTCGTTATTGAAGATGACATGGTTCCTGTCATTGTGGTTGGTTCGGTGGAAAGCATTGGGAAGCTTCGCATGCTCCTGGAATATCGGGTAGCGTACCTGAAGGAGATTGAGCAGCTAAGACAGGATCGACTGCAGATGAATGAGCAGATAGAGAACGTCAGGTGGCGTCCCCCTCCAACCCAAGGTGTAAGGACCCGAAGGGATCCTCCAAGGAATGAAAGGACAGGTAGTCGAAGGCAAGAACGTCGAGAGTCCGCAAGTGGCCGTTCTAATCTTAGTAACATAGGCACGAGACTCGGTGGTGGACATAGCGACAGAGGGTCAGACTCAGACCAGCCAGTTGGCCCAGCTGGATGTGGGACACATGACCGTGCGAACTGGGAGAGCCAGCCAGTGAGAGAAAGGTCGCGTGATGAAGCACACTGCAGACAGGTGGAGACTAAAGAGTGTCTGGTCACACTGACGGACGTTGACAGGAAGGCCAAAGCCCAAGGCTGAGATACTGACCGCTGGGGGCAGGGGAGGCCTAACGTAAATATGCAGTATGACTACCGAAACAGATGGAGATGGTCCTCCCGACTGGTAGGGCAAGGTGACATGGGTGACAGGTCTCAAGATCCCTGGGTGATGTCATGTGTTCAACCCCACAAGTTTGAACAGAGGGGGGAGGTATGTGGTGTAGTTACCACTATGTCAGCTAGGGGGCGCTGTGTGGGTGTCCCAGGACGGGTGTACAGGCACATTCAGTGTGGTAACAGGAGCAGGGTCCTAAATGACCATTATGGGTCTCAAGGTGGGTGGCCTTGGGATGCAGGCTCCAGGGTGTATTGATCAGCAGAGGTACTGCTGATCTTTCTGTTACACTGTGTCAGGGAAGCCTGTGTGTGTCTATACAACCTTTAGTGATGTCATAGCCATGTGATCACCTGTGGGTGTGGTTACAGGGCTATCTAATTGAGGTGTTTGGCACATGTGAGAGAGTGGAGAGAGTCTGTCAGAGTGTGGACAGACTTCCATGTGTCCAGGTGGGACACTACAGAGAGTGTATATGGGGAGGACTACAGCTCCCAGCATGTGCTGAGACTCTCAGTCCGAGTCTGAAGCCACGGACATTTCTGTTCCTTTGCCTGAAGTGAAGGTTACATTTCAGTGTTATGCTGTCTATGGTTTATGGAGCAAATAAACCTCATGAACTTTGGGAAGAACCTGCCTCATGATTGTCTCCCGCTGCACCTGAGCGAGTCACATCCCTACAATATATATATGTGTATTCTATGTGTCTATATCTATTCTTTCGTTTCTTTATTAAAACTGTCAGTGTGAGTTTACTGTATAGCGCACTGAATTGCCGGCTTTGCTAAAAGACACCGGGTGCGTATTTCTCGCAAGTCACATGTGTGGTCCGTGTGTAATCCGTATTTTTGGCGCACCCATAGACTTGCATTGGCGTACTACGGCCGTAGTACGCTGACAATCGCAGCATGCTGCGATTGGCACGGAGCGTAGAATACGGATGAGAAATATATGGCTGGTGCGAGGGACCCCATAGAGAATCATTGGTCCGTGTCTAATGCGTGCTTTTAGCGCCTCTCACTCGGCCGTATTCCTCGCCAGTGTGACCCCGGCCTAATTCCAGCCAATTCTGCGTTGAAGAAGTCAAACGGTGCTCCTTCCCTTCTGAGCTCTGACATGCGCCTAAACAGTGGTTTACCCCCACATATGGGGTATCAGCCTACTCAGGACAAATTGCGCAACAAATTTTGAGGTCCAATTTCTCCTGTTACCCTTGAGAAAATAAAAAATTGGGGGCGAAAAGATCATTTTTGTAAAAAAAATATGATTTTTTTATTTTTCCGGCTCTACATTATAAACTTCTGTGAAGCACTTGGGGGTTCAAAGTACTCACCACACATCTAGATAAGTTCCTTAGGGGGTCTACTTTCAAAAATGGTGTCACTTGCGGGGGGTTTCCACTGTTTAGGTACATCAGGGGCTCTCCAAACGTGACATTGCGTCCGATCTCAATTCCAGTCAATTTTGCATTGAAAAGTCAAACGGCGCTCCTTCCCTTCCAAGCTCTGCCATGCACCCAAACAGTGGTTTACCTGCATATTTGGGGTATCAGCGTACTCAGGACAATTTGTGCAACAACTTTTGGGGTTCAATTTCTCCTGTTACCCTTGGTAAAATAAAACAAATTGGATCTGAATTACATTTTTTGTGAAAAAAAGTTAAATGTTCATTTTTTTTTTAAACATTCCAAAAATTCCTGTGAAGCACCTGAAGGGTTAATAAACTTCTTGAATGTGGTTTTGAGTACCTTGAGGGGCGCAGTTTTTAGAATGGTGTCACTTTTGGGTATTTTCTATCATATAGACACCTTAAAGTGACTTTAAATGTGATGTGGTCCCTAAAAAAAAAATGGTGGTGTAAAAATGAGAACTCGCTGGTCAATTTTCAATCCTTATAACATCCTAACAAAAAAAATTTTGACTCCAAAATTGTGCTGATGTAAAGTATACATGTGGGAAATGTTACTTATTAAGTACTAACTGAAGAGTCCGGCATTGCCCGGGCATAGTACTTAACTGTGTGTCCCGCTGTCTTCCTTAACAGCCCCACTCTCCACCCACCATCCCGCTCTCCACCCGCCATCCCGTTCTATTCCTACGCAGCCGCACTTTACATCTGTGTCCCGGTGTCCCTCCACAGCCCCGGTCTCTTTGTCCACAGCCCTACTCTCCCGCTCTCTCCCTTTACAGTCCCGCTGTCTTCCTTCCTCCACATCCCTGCTCTCCATGCACCACACGCGGTGATGCCGAGACCTGTAGAGAGAGATGCGCAGATTGTTAGTTTGGCTGGAGTGGGAGGAGCTGGGTGGAGCTAGAGCTGAGCTGCAGTGCATGTGATTGGATGGCCTGCGGGGGGCATGGTCTAGTGCTGTAGTAGGCTGCAGTGGAAGCCGGGGACTAAATTTAAGCTGGGAAGCTGCAAGGGGGAGGGGGGATAGCACAGTTGGTGACGAGGAGCGCCGACTGAGTCGGGACAGGGTTGGGAGGGTGTCGGCACTATTCGGACCCTGTCCTGAAGACTGTCTTCCTCCACAGCCCCGCTCTCCATGCACTGTCCTGCTGTATCCATCCTCAGCCCCGCTCTGCTTCTTCGTGATTGGTTGGTGTCCCACTCTGCTGCTTCGTGCTTGGTTGATGATACACACACACACACTCATTCAGATTTTTATAGAGATTTTGTGTGACATATCTTCCAAATTTTTGCCAAATTTCTGTTTTTTTCACAAATAAATGCAAGTAATATCAAATAAATTTTACCTCTAACATGAAGTACAATATGTCAAGAGAAAACAGTGTCAGAATCACCGGGATCCATGGAAGCGTTCCAGAGTTATGACCTCATAAACGGTCAGTGGTCAGAATTGTAAAAAATTGGCCCAGTCATTAACGTGCAAAAACCTCCCTGGAGGTTAAGAGATTAAATTCTGTGGAAGCATGGTTGAAAAGCAATGTCTGGCTTTCATTTTCAGAGATTTTTGATTTATTATTATTCTTGTCAGATTCAAGTTATTTTTTTATTTTTGTGACCATTGTGGCTTTTTTTCTGTCATTTCACGAAGGGTACCAACAATTTTGTCCACGTGTGTTTTTCACATAACTTCATATTTGCTGTGAAAATCCTCCAGCAGGTGTATGTTTTTGTAAAATATTGATGCACAAATGAATGGTTAGCTTTCCACAGGTTGCAAATTTTTAATCCTGCCCAGGTCACTCCGGCTTATATGAAATAGTAGTTACAACTCTTTTTACAAATTAAATCACTTTCATTCATACTTTTCCTTACTGCCTATTTTACCATGCTTAATGTTTATTTCCTTATTTAATAATTCATTTGGAATTGACTTCACTGATCGTAGTAAAAAAAAAAGCTCTCTCGCTGTTTCAGTGATCTACTAAAAAATAACTAGCAGGCAGTAGTTGTAAGTCATTCTAGCAGGGAGATCAATTAATAATCCATGGTAGCTGCAAAGCATTTGTTAGGTGCAAGAAATAATAAGAGTCTGACAGCTTTAAACATCATAAACATTCACACATATTTTTTTGTTGGGGCATGGGGGTGAGGAGAATAATCCACTACCAATCACTCCTGGAAAAATGTTGTTAAAGGGAGGTTATCATCAGAAAATGAGCTATTCACTAATTCAGGATTTAGCGTGCGGGCAGCAGATTAATCTCTGCACTGTCCACACTTTAACAGTGAATATATATTTATTCAGGAACAAAGATAGCTTACAACTGCTATTTCTTATAGCTTAGGATCCTAGCATCTTGTCTGTTAGCTTGGAAAGTGAATGTGCTCCAGAATCACACGCTGAGTGAACAGGAACTTCCTGGGGTTTATTCTGTTATTATTTTTTTGTCTGTAACAGTGTTTAGCTGGTAATATAAAACTATTGCTATTCTTATCAGAAGAGTCTTGATTACAATGACAGGTATCCCCTTTATACACAGCTGATAACATATCCACCAATTAAAATAAGGAATGTCTCAGCTAATCCCACTCCCTAAACCTTCATAAATTACCTTTAAACAGACTCATTACTTTAAACATTTCGATGCAAAAGATAGACTCGGGGTGTGACCATTGTTGCTATGTACATGTGTTGTTTCCTGAAACAAAGGGAAAAATAAGTCTTGAAAGGCCCCAGTGACTAGTGTGAACATTGAAAGATTTCTATTTTTTATGTTTAATACAGCTTGTGATATGTTAAAAAAAAGTCTTATTTATTGTATGTTATACAGGTTAATGAATCCTTCTGCAGACAATTATCACTGCACAGATACATACCAAAAATTTACTTTTTTTTTGCAAAAACCCAGAGAGTCATGAGATGAGCCCCTCACAAAGTTTATTTGTCTTCTGATGTGTATAGCTACTTTTAATACAGGCAGAATATTATATTTTGAAATGTAAATGTATTGGACAACATCTCACTATGGTAATAGGGATTTATAACTTGTCACCCTGTCAATAATAAAACTCTCAATTAACTCACCTAATCTACTGGTCTATTAGTTACTTGGAACCTTTATATAGCACTGGGTCACTATAGATAATACAAGGTCAGCAGTTCCTTATGTATTAGGCAGATTTATAAATGGCTTCCCAGCCCTATAAAAATATTTGCAAATGATTGTTGTACTATCTCAGTGTGCATTGAAGCTGCAAGCTCCTCCTTAGAGATGGGAAATGATAAGTGGGGTTTGGTGCTACATTTGGATGCAATGAGTAACTACAAATGGTTTTCTATACTCAGATTAAACATAGCCTTAAGTGCAAAAGTTTTCAAGTGTTTTGATGATTTTTAATGTCCCTTCATAATCTTTTTCAAGTTGATTTTACTATAAAAATTGCATAGATTATTAAACCATTTTATTAACCCAATTCACTCCCCAGCCTGTTTTCACCTTCAATCAAGCAAGGCTATTTTCACACTAGCATTCGGCAGAGCTGCGGAGGGCTGCGTAGTTCCTCCGTTAAGCCCCACCCACTGCCGCACCTCTTTCTTCAGCTCCATCTACATTGGCATGCGTCCTGTGTACCCTATCATTGGGTACACAGGCCATGCGAATTTATGTGGATGCCTGCGCTTGCGTCGTTTTGACGCTACGCCGAACGCAGCATGTTGCATTTTGTTGTAGTCCATTACTTCAATAAAATGGCGCCAGTGCATTCGCATACCATGATCTCCAGCGCCTTTTTATTGAAGACACTGCATAAATGTTCCAATAAAAATGCTCACCACCCGGCTGTAGAATAGGTTCAATAGCTAGTATATATTTTATTTTTTTTACTTTTTTGCCTAGTCCCTTTATGAGACTTTAACCTTTAGTACGCTGATCGCTGGTATAATTTATTGCAATGCACCAGGGTTAAACGGAGGGGAAAAGCTCACAAATAATGAGTATAAGTACCGTGTGAGATATAGTCATAGATGAATGAGTGTAGATAGCTGGAGGGGGGAAATAAGAAAAAATAATAGTTGAAAACAAGATGGAAGGAGAAATAGAAAACAATTGCAGAAATGTAGGAGAAAACTGAAAAAAAGAAAAGAAGAATAATCAGGCAGAGCCACAAAATAGTCAGGAAAATTCCACTTACATACGGAAGAAAATTGCAGAAAGCAGAAAGGAAGGGGGTGTAGAGGTGAAGAATAAGGAAAAGAGGTAAAGAATTGCATCTGAGTTCACGAGCTCTGCAGTCGGCAGGTTCAATCTGGTTCTATGGGAAAAGGTGATAGGGATAGTAGCCCTACATAAGGGACACACTGAGGGACAGTACAGGGCCTCCTTAACAGGGCTAGCTGTAGACTGTCCTTGTCAGGGTGGCAATCTGGGGAGCCAGGATATATTAGCCATTTCAGGGATCTGTAGAGCTACTATCCCTTTATTACTGGAAGGACTTCTCAGGAATGAATCACTCCCTGGACCTGATTGCTTGTAGAAATGTGTGAGATCAATCCATATATGCTTTTTTTTTTAATCTAATGGAGCATTGAGTTTCCACTCTCATCTTTCTTATTCCTAGTTTGCTAAATATAGCTTTTATTTGAGGACTACTGTATCTCTGGATGTCTTTCTTCAATTTATGGGGCAAGGTTTACTGCAATTGTGTTGTTAATTTTACTAGGATTGGCTAGATTAAGATATTCAGTTCCGTCATTATATGTTGCAGAATCGGATTTGAATATTGGTGGGGACTTAGACACCTTGATATGCAATATCACTATTGATATAGGTGTCCGCCTTCTCCAATGTATGCAATTTACCTATAGGATTAGAACTTCTGTGTGTCTGATTGCATTTTTAGGCTTGTTATAATGCCTTCTGGTGCTTTTTTCCATTCATAAGCCTTTTCAGGCAGCATATTTTACACTTTATATACCTATTAAAAGTTAAGTTTTAGATCTCACTTTGCTGTTTTCACTAATATTTGCGAGAGATTTATTGTGGGCTCTTCCCAGCTATTGCTGTTTTTATGTCTCAGAATTGAAGTCTCCAAGAAACAGTCACCATTGAGGACTGTAGATGCAGTGTTCGGCCAAGGAATCAAGGCAGCTGATGAAAGGCACATAATTCTCAAATCCGTTTGAAATAGATGATGTCCAGCAGTGCCATCAGCTTAGAACTGGCAACCACCAGAGGGACAAATCTACATTCATTTACTGGATGGAGAAGTCTCGTCATAAATGGTCTGCATAGAAGAATTTTGGACAAAAAACATATCTGGGACATGGAAATAAGGTCAAGATACTAAACTATGCATGAATACACAGGAAATGGTATCCAGGAAAATGGCAGCAGGTGCCCTGGAGTAATGAGTCAAAATTTTAAATATTTGGCTGTATCACAAAGGAATTGCTTTGCTGATCGGATGAAGAGTGGTACAATGATAAATGTCTGCAAGCAACAGTGAAGCAAGGTAGAAGTTCCTTGCAGGTTTGGGGTTGCATTTTTTAAAAAAAAACAAAATTGGCAATTTGGATAAGATTAGTGGTGACTGTAAAAGTTTATCACCCCTAGTTGGTCTTCATGGACCATAGTGCAATCAGACCCTTCCTTTAGCACTTCTGGTCCTGCATCTGGTGGGGGGCATGTCTTTATTCCTATCTGCAGGGGCGCTTCCCTGCTACACAAATTTGATGCTTTGATGCTGTTTTGAAGGCAAAGGATGATCACAACAAATATTGATTTGGATTTTTCTTTTGTTCATTTGCATTTTAATTGACAAAAAAACTAATAACACTTCTATTTTTTTAAAGCAAGTACTGTATATATTTGTCATGACCAAAAGTTGAGACTGACAATGTTCAGTTTTCAGTTTACATACTGGTAATTTGCATTCATTGTAAATTGTTATGAAGTGTGATCAGATAAATTGCAAAAATTTGCAAACTCATTTCTTGGCAATAAAATTTACTTAATCATAAAAACACCATTTCCACTGAATTTGAACCCTGCCACAAAATGACCTGCTTACATTATTTCAGTAATCTTAGGGTTAGCTCTTGAGAAAGTGTTAAAGAGGACAAGGCTCATGATATCACTCTCTTATGTTAAATGAATTATAAGAACAGACTAGCTTTTTTTAAAAAGAGGTTGGTGCTTGAAATAATAACCTTCATCTATCAACTATGGTTACCTCCTAGGAAACATGTGCAGTCATCATTACTTTGCATTAAAAAGGATTTACAGGCAAGGATATTGTTACTTATAAGATTGCCCCTAAGCCAACCATTTATTGGATCATCATGTACTTCAAAGAGATGTTCTATTGCTGTGATAAAAAGCTTGTTGGCATCCAAGAAAGTCCAGCAAGTAGCAGTAGCATTCCTAAAGAGTATGCAACTATGTAATTGATTCAATGCCAGTGCAGAGCTTGCTCAGGAATGGTAACAGACAGGTGTCTGTACATCTGCATGCACAGTAAAGTGAAGGCTTTTGGAGGCCATCATTGTGTCAAGAAGGCTAGCAAAGACATCACTTCCCTCACATCACTTTGAGATTGACATTTCATAGGAAGAAAAGGAATTAGACTGCAGCAGACTGAGGTAAAGGTATTTTCACTAATGAAGCCCCCCTTCAGACTGTTTAGAACATCTGGAGAATTGATTTTCCAGAAAAGAATAGATGAGCACTACGATGAGTGCTTTATCATGCCAATATTAAAGCACCATTTCAGCTGTGTGTTTTTTTTATTACACCACTGGAGTAGTGCTTTAAATATTATTCCCCTGCCCCCTGTCTGATACTGACCTGCTACCGTCTTCATCCTTTTTCAGCATTGCTCCCATTGTTCTCCAGCAAAAGGTGACCTGCCGGCAGCTCTAGTGTTTCATGGAGTGCGCAAGAGGTCACTTTTCAATATATCTTTATGAGAACCTTGTTCTGGCTCTCACAGACTTGCATTGAGCTCTTGTGATGTAATTTCTGACTTCAAGTCAGTCAGAAGACATGGGCAGAAGATAGTGCCGTGGGACCAGAACATTGTCAGTAAAGGGGAAGTCGCCAGAAGGGGAGTATAAGAACGGAGGCAGAGGACTTACATTTAAAGCCCCACTCCAGTGCTGAAAAATAAACAAAATGCTGGAGTGGTGCTTTAAAGCATGCTGAGACCATTCATGTGTGGGTTGCTCTGTATGCAAGGGAATGAGCTCTCTCACAATTTTGTCTAAGAACACTGACATGAATAAAAAAATGGTATTTAAACATCTTCCAAGAGCAACTTATTGATATGATCCCAGAGCAATTTGGTGATGACCAATGCTTTTTTCCAGCATGATGGAGCACTAGGTAAAACTGATAAGTGGCTCAGTGAACAAAACATTGAAATTTGAGTACATTGCCAATCCCTTTGAAAACCTGTGGTCAACTTCTGGCACCTCAGCAATCAAGCCAATATCATCTGCTGAGCCGAGTTATTAGACACAGCAGCCATTTCTTGTAGTTGTTACATCAACGCTTATTCTCTAATTATTATGCAGAGGATACCCCTTAAAGAGAGAATATCCTGGAAAAACCCTTTGAAGAAAAAGGAAATTTCTCACTGCAAATAAATTAATTGCCTTACAGAAGACCCTAGGCAGCCAATTATGTGTACTTCTTTCAAGAATGCTTTGTCACCAAGCACAATATAACTTGGATAAAAGCCTTGTAATAATGTGCCCCTGGCCAAAACATATGTTTTTGATGATATACTCATCTAAATGGATAGCAGAGCACAACTGTACTATGTCTTAATGATAAAATAAAATGAAATACACCCATTTAGTCTGCTTTAATGAAACCACGACAATTCCACCCTGGATTATTTCTCAGAAAATATTTGCACAAGTCAATGCACAACTGAGTTAAGTAAAGTTGTCTTTATTCAGACACCATAGGAGCAGAAAAAAATAGTGGCCATTAGTCAGGAAAACACAGAGAAAAGTAGTTAAGTGTCACTTCTTTAGACTTTTTTTCCTGTCAACAAATTTATCATGGTTATATCAGGACTGCTGGGAAATGAAACACGGAAGCTGAGCTGTATCATAGTGGCATCTTCTATTTTCTGTGGATAAGGAATATTTAGCAAAAACTTACAAGATGAGCAGCTTCACATTCATAATATAATATTTCAAAGAGCATTTTCCGTGTTCGCCATATCTGGATGATAAAACTGTCACGAGGAGCAGCTATCATGTGCAGAACTTTTCAGGAGGATAATTCACAGTAATTTGTCTAGTGTACTGATTTTTGTACTAATGGGATAACTACACGTCCTTGTCCAAATACAATTCTAAGCCTCATGCAAATACCACCTACCCATCGATTAATACCCTACATACATTTACATACCTTCCTTTAGGTTAACTGCTAAGACAATTAAGTTTTATGAAACTTTTGCCAAAGACAAATTGATTCACTCTCTTGTTCTTATAATGCTTTAAAAAATATATAACTTCTGTAATTTCAGCTGAGAGCAATCTGAGGTATATGGCTACCTTAACCCCTTAGTGACAGAGCCAATTTGCAGCTTAATGACCGGGCCAATTTTTACAATTCTGACCACTGTCACTTTATGAGGTTATAACTCTGGAATGCTTTAACAGATCCCGCTGATTCTGAGATTATTTTTTCGTGACATATTGTACTTCATGTTAGTAGTAAAATTTCTTCAATAAGACTTGCATTTATGAAAAAAAAACGTAAATATGGCAAAGAAAATTAAAAATGTTGCAATTTTCAAGCTTTTAATTTTTATGCCCTTAAATCAGAGCCGTGTCACAAAAAATGCTTAATAAATAACATTTCCCACATGTCTACTTTACATCAGCACAATTTTTTAAACAAAATTTTTTTGTTAGGAACTTATGAGGGTTAAAAGTTGTCCAGCGATTTCTCATTATTAAAACAAAATTTACTAAACCGTGTTTTTTTTAGGTACCACATCACATTTGAAGTCACTTTGAGGGGTCAATATGACAGAACATACCCAAAAGTGACACCATTCTAAAAGCTGCACCCCTCAAGGTGCTCAAAACCACATTCAAGAAGTTTATTAACCCTTTACGTGCTTCACAGAAACTGAAATAATATGGAAGGAAAAAACTAACATTTACCTTTTTTTTTTAACAAACATTTTAATTCAGAACCAATTTTTTTTTTATTTTCACAAGTGTAAAAAGAGAAATGGAAAAAACAAAATTTGTTGTGCAATTTCTCCGGAATACGCCGATCTCCCATATGCACGGCAGGGCTTGGAAGGGAAGGAGCGCCGTTTGACTTTTTGAAAGCAGAATTGGCTGGAATTGAGATCGGACGCCATGTCGTGTTTGGAGAGTCCCTGATGTACCTAAACAGTGGAAACCCCCCACAAGTGACACCATTTTGGAAACTAGACCACTTAAGGAACTTAGCTAGATGTGTGGTGAGCATTTTGAACCCCAAAGTGCTTCACAGAAGTTTATAACGCAGAGCCGTGAAAATAAAAAATCATTTTTTTCCCTCAAAAATGATTTTTTAGCCTGCTATTTTTTTCGCAAAGGTAACAGGAAAAATTGGACCCCAAAAGTTGCTGACCAGTTTGTCCTGAGTACGCTGGTAACCCATATGTGAGGGGGAACCACTGTTTGGGCACACGTCGGAAGGGAAGTAGTGACGTTTTGAAATGCAGACTTTGATGGAATGGTCTGCGGGCGTCATGTTGCGTTTGCAGAGCCTCTGATGTGCCTAAACAGTAGAAACCTCCCACAAGTGACCCCATTTTGGAAACTAGACCCCCAGGAGCTTATTTAGATGTGTGGTGACCTCTTTGAACCCCCAAGTGCTTCACAGAAGTTTATAAAAAAATCACAAAAATGATTTTTTTAGCCCCAAACTTTTCATTTTCCCAAGGGTAACATGAGAAATTAGACCCCCAAAGTTGTTGTGCAATTTGTCCTGAGTACGCGGATGCCCCATATGCTGGGGTAAAACACTGTTTGGGCACACGTTGGGACTCGGAAGTGAGCACTATTTGACTTTTTGAACAAAAAGATGCCGGTGGCTGTGGGGGGAGACAAGGAGACCCAGGGACATTGGGAGGTACCAGGGGGGATTGAGGATCCTATTTCTCTCTCCTCTGATGTGCGATCACATTAGATGAAAGAGAAATTAAATGGCACACTGGCCTTTTTTTTTTCAGTAAAAACCAACCCCAATCATGTTCTCTGGGGTCTCGGCTAGCCCCAGCAATTGCAACACCAGAGTCAGTAAAAACAGACCCTAATAATGTTCTCTGAAGTCTCGGCTACCCCCGGCAGCCGAGACCCCAAAGAAATTCTGACTCTGGGGGGCGCGCTATACACATTTTCCACAGCGCCGTGAATTCACATCACTGTGGTTTAAGTACCCTTAACTACTGCCGTTAAAAGGTGTATTGATGGTCGTTAAGGGGTTAAATAGGTTGTCTTTGTAAGCAAAAATGCACTTTAAAATTACTAATATACTTTTCTTCTGAAAGATTCCCCAATTTTCAGTTAGAAGTTTAGATTCCTATTTTCTAGCAGGTGCTATTCTGATTTATAAGGCCAGGGTCACACTGGCGAGGAATACGGGAGAGTGAGAGGCGCAAAAAGCACGCATTAGACACGGACAAATGATTTTCTATGGGGTCACTCGCACCAGGCGTATATTTCTCCTCAGTATCCTACGCTCCATGCCACTCGCAGCATGCTGCGATTGTCAGCGTACTACGCCCGTAGTACGCCAATGCAAGTCTATGGGTGCGCAAAAAATACGGATTGCACACAGACCACACATGTGACTTGCGAGAAATACGTACCAGGTGTCTTTTAGCAAAGCCGGCAATTCAGTGCGCTATACAGTAAACTCACACTGACAGGTTTAATAAAGAAATGAAAGAATAGATATAGACACATAGAATGCATATATATATATATATATATATATATATATACTGTATATATATATACATATGTATTCTATGTGTCTATATCTATTCTTTCATTTCTTTATTAAAACTGTCATAGGGCTCCATTATATGTCCATTTTGCAAGCCTGCGAGAAAATCTCACCATACGGATGCCATACGGATTACATACGGATGCTGACATGCGCAAAATACGCGACCACACCTTGATTACGGATGACATACGGAGCACTGTTTAGGGGTCTGTCATCCGTATTACGCATGTAAAATACTGACCGTATTTTGCGCAGGTTAGTGTGACTCCAGCCTAATACCGATTATGTATCAGCTCACACCACATTCCCCACAACTGGGGATGTGCAAACCAGAATGGCAGGGCCGGCCCGAGAGATTACGGCGCCCTAGGCAAAACTATTTTGTTGCGCCCCTACTATTCTTTGCAGTAGATGAAAACTTGGGATATAAATTTAGGAGCAAAATAAACCACAACAACGATTAATTAACTTTCTCCTAACTCTTTAATCTTCTGAGAAGTTGTATAGGACAAATATATGCAAAGTAATCAATAACACAAAACAAAAATGACCATAGGTAATTAACATTTTTGTTTCCTTGCCTTTTTTTTTTTTTTAAAAGGATGACACTAAGTCACCGAGATTAATTTGTTTAGCAACTTCAGATTCTATCGAAATTGTTGCCAACCCAACCAACCTCTCTTGCGTCATATTTGCCCTTAAATATGTACACTTTTCGTTCCATCCCTAAAACTTTTTGCCTTTTGAAAAGATTTTTTATAATTTTTTCTATTTTTTCTCTGGCGCCCCCTTTGGTCGGCTCCCTAGGCGACCGCCTAGTTCGCCTATACGATCGGGCCGGCCCTGCAGAATGGTTAAATTCGAGGGCCGTACCAAACACCAAGTGTCTGTGCGAGGACCCTGAACTGTTACTGTTCGGGTTCAGCAGCCTGAACAAAGCTTGTTGAATGGCAGGGGGCTGATATTCTCAGACTGGGAAGGGGCCATGGATATTGGCCTTCCCAAGCCTAAAAATAGCAGCCTGCAGCTGACCCAGAAAAGGCGCATCTATTAGGCCTTTTTCACACTTCCGTTTTTTGTCAGTCAAAATCCGCCAGTTTTAGAGAAAAACAGATCCGCCCCTTTTTTGGCGGATCTGTTTTTTTCCTCCATAGACTTACATTAGCAGCGGATTTTGACTGACTGTCGTCCGTTGCATCCGTTTTTGGACGGATCCGTTAGAATTGTAGCGTCTCCCGGGCGGAGCAGACGGACTCTGAAACTTTTTTTTGTAGCGACAGACTGCTATTTGCAAGTGCGCATGCCCGGCAGTGTTGCACTGACAAGCATTTTAACCCCTCAAGAGCATTCCGACCATAAAACGAATCCGGTACATCAGTTTGTTCTCAAAAGGAAACGGATACGTCTTTTTATTCTTTGGCGGATTTCAACTGACGTCAAAAAACGGAAATATGAAAAAGGCCTTAGGTGCACCAATTCTGACATCTTGTCCGGCTCCACCGATAATTGATTTAATGGCCATGTCCCATGACGATCCAGATGGTTTGGAGAGCGGTCACATCAATGATGCAATTGCTTTCCAAACCTGCCGGCTCACCAGCAGCAGAGCATGAGAAGCTCTGCCTTTGACTGAAGAGGATCGGAGCGTTTTTATTTCAAATAAAGGGCTCTTCTCTGTGCATCTGTCTTTATTAAATTTGACTATGGGGTTAATAATGGGGTGTCTGATATATGCCTCTCCATTAATAACCCCTGGGCTTGTTGTCATCGAAGATAAAACAGCTGAGATCAATCCCAGAATTATTACCCAACTTGCCACCACACCAGGGCAAGTGGGAAGAGTCAGGTAAAGTGCCAGAATAGGCATAAATAATGCCTTTTCTGGGGTGGCTGCAGTCTATTTCCAGGCTGGGAGGGGCCAATTACCAGGTGGAAAATAATAGCCCTCAGCTGTCTGCTTTAGCTTGGCTGGTTGTTAAAAAATGGTGGGGACTCCACACAATTTTTAATTATTTATTTAAATAATTTTTAAAAAATCAGTGTTGGGACCCTTCTATTTTTGATAACAAGCCAAGATAACGCTGACAGTTGATGGATGCAGCCCTAAGCTGTCTGTTTTGCCTGCGCTGGTTAGGATGAATACAGGGGACCTCACGCCATTTTTTTATTTTACTTATTGAACGGGTGCCGGCTGATGAATACTTATGATCGTACGCCTGCTCTCGCTGCTATTAGCAAGACTAGGCGTACGATGATGAGAGTAGTACTTTCATTAGCTGATGCCTGTGACTGGCGGAAACCTTTTTACCGCCTGTCACAGCTGCTGGCTCACACGCTATCATCTGTATGACAGTGTGGAAACCACAGCACTCTGACCAGCCATAACGAACTGACCGCCAATCAGAGCCAGTGATTCTTATGCTGTCACACAGCGTGAGAAAAGCTGAATTTTTAGGCACCCCATTCATTTGAATAGAGTCCGGGTTCGAGTTTGATTACTGTTATGGTACCTGAACCAAACTTTTTTTTTAATGTTCAGCAGAACCTAACGGACCCAAAACATCCACGGGTCCGCCCATCAATGCTCACAACCTAAAATTTCTATACCACTGCACAGCAAATAAAAGTCGGTCCAACTTCTATTAATAAAGAATGCGAGTGTTTGCAAATTGTGAACTTGACTCTTATAACATATAGTTGAGAAATATTCCCAAGCGTATCTTCATACCTCTTTCGAAATGCCAGGCAGTATGGCAGTTTTCTTCTTATAGCCACACTTCGTTAAGACTTTCCATACCCTGATAATAATCCTAATGTGTTTGGAACAAGCCCTTCTTCCTATAAAGAATTGAGAACAAGTCTTATAATAGGGAAAATACTGCAGTAAGATTTCTTCCGAATTAGGTATGTATTATGCTCAAAAGAATGGTGACTGACAGCATTTTCTCTGTTCATGTGACCTGAGCTTTATACGAAGGTGGTTAACTGGCTGCTCAATTTAATAGCTAAGCTAGACACCGTCTTTGTATCACCTAAGACAAATACATCTCTGGTCTTTCTGGAGACATAGGCAACAATATCCTACAAAGTAAATTAGTAATCTGTATACCTTACTAATTTAAGCTCATTTAATTCCTTTTTTCTATAAAGGCAACTGCTTTATGATAGCCATACATCGTAGATGGCTCTCAGCCTAAAGCTCATTCAGCAGACAGCTATTCTTCCCAGGATGCTCACCCTGCTAGTTTATGGGTGCAGGACCTCCTTACTGGGGAGAGGGGAATAAATTCTGGTGACAGTTTATCACAAAGGATCAGAAATATTGAAATCAAACAAATTATCCTTCGTGCAACAAAGACCTGCTATGGGGTAGGGAGTCAAAACACACAAAACACACACACACACAGAACTGATGATCAGAAAGTCCCACTAACATTATACTGTTTTTTATTCTTTAATACCAAAACTGCTATGCAGAATACTGTAGCAGAATAGCAAACATGTGATGCCTGAAATAAAAAGATTAAATGATATATGTTTTTGAATATCACAATTGTAAAAAAATAAAAGCATATGTGTCACAAAAGCATTTTCTTTTTCTAGCTTTCTCACAGGCATCAGCTGTTACCAGTTTCTTGAGGTGATGTGGCTTTTTGTAGCAGGAACAATACTTTGGAGACTTAAAAAAGGCTCACTCAAGTTAAGTGGGTATTATTAGCTGATGACCTTGACACTTTTTTTTGTTCTTCTTTATCAGGTAATGTATCTCATTTTGGGTGCCTGCAGAAACTTCTTCAAACGTGTTTGCTTTCTGTCCATCTCTTATTTAAGTTTTGTGCTCCTTTAAGACCATTGAAAATGATGGCACGGTAAAGTAGGAACTGAAATAAAATATGTGATTAGTGTCAGGAATTTAACTGGGGCGCAAAATCTTTGGAAAGAATTAGAAAAGTAGTGGTAATAAGCTTAAAGTTTCACTTTTTTCCATATAATATAAATTCATAAACAGAAGTATATTTCAAAAAGCCAACATTTTAAATTCCTTATAAAATAGGCAACATTGACAGCTGTAAGGCCTGCAGTTCTAGTTGTAACACCAATAATTGGCACTATCGTAGAATCAATAAGTAAACATTCTATATTAAAGTGCTAAGATAAATAAATAGTAAATTAGTTCAACATGTCTATGAAAAAGTGATTACTAACATAGTTCCAAGACTGCTGCAAGTCACTAAGGGAGTCCTACCACACCTGACGTGCGTTTCACATGCATATAGGCAGAGACCTGTCAATCCAGGGAAGTGAGTGGGGAGAAGCCACCGGGGACCCATAATAATAATAATCTTTATTTATATAGCGCCAACATATTCCGCAGCGCTTTACAGTTTAACAGTTTCAAAACACAAGTCATAAGTAACAACTTTAACAATACAATAAAGCAAAATAAGACGACCATGCTCCTGAGAGCTTACAATCTACAATGAGGTGGGGGAGATGCAGAGTACAGGTGTGTATTTACAATGGTGCATTTGTAATAATGGTACAGCCATCTTGAGGGGGTGAGGGATGGATGGAGATAGTGAATGGGCTTCACATGCACTCTTACACATAGAATGATTTTGATTAGTGAACGTGATAGGCTGCTCTGAACAAATGTGTTTTGAGGGAGCGCCTAAAACTATGCAAATTGTGGATAGTCCTAATTTCTTGGGGTAGAGCATGCCAGAGGATTGGTGCAGCGTGGGAGAAGTCTTGGAGTCGAGAGTGGGAGGTACGGATTAGTGCAGAGGTTAGTCGAAAGTCGTTTGCAGAGCGCAGCGGTCGGTTAGGTCGATAGACAGAAATGAGGGAGGAGATGTAGGGGGGTGCTGTACTGTGGAGAGCTTTGTGGGTGAGAACACGTACTTTGAATTGGATCCTATAATGAATGGGCAGCCAATGTAAGGTCTGGCAAAGAACGGACGCATCCGAGTACCGATTAGCCAGATAGATGACCCTGGCTGCTGCAGTAAGTATGGACTGGAGAGGGGATAGTCGAGTAACGGGGGAGGCCAATTAATAGAGTGTTGCAGTAATCCAGGAACAATGCTACAGTGAGGGTTTTTGCTGTTTCCATGGTGAGAAAAGGGCAGATTCTAGAGATGTTCTTTAGGTGTAAGTGGCAAGAAAAGGCAAGAGATTGTATATGGGATGTGAAGGAGAGATTGGTGTCAAATATAACACCCAGACAGCGCGCCTGCTGCCTAGGTGTTATTATAGTGCCACCCACGGAGAGGGAAATGTCAGACTTAGGGAGGTTAGTAGATGGCGGGAGCAGAAGAAGTTCAGTTTTGGAGAGGTTGAGTTTCAGATAGAGAGTGGACATGATGTTGGAGACTGCGGACAGTCACTGGCGTTCTGTAGTACAGCGGGGGTAAGGTCGGGGAATGACGTGTATAGTTGTGTGTCATCAGTATAAAGATGGTATTGAAAGCCAAATCTGCTCATGATCTGTCCAATTGGGGCCGTGTAGAGAGAGAAGAGAAGGGGGCCAAGGACTCAGCCCTGAGGTACCCAGACAGCGAGAGGAAGAGGACATGACGTGGAGCCAAAGAACAAAACACTGAAGGAGCGGTCAGAAAGATAGGAAGAGAACCAGGAGAGAGCAGTGTCCTTAATGCCTAGTGACTGGAGCCTAGAGAGTAGGAGATGGTGGTCAACAGTGTCGAAAGCTGCAGATAGGTCAAGAAGAATGAGCAGAGAGTAGTCACCGTTACGTTTTGCTGTCAGAAGATCATTAGTCACGTTGATGAGTGCAGTTTCAGTCGAATATAGGGGGCGGAAGCCGGACTGTGAAGGGTCTAGAAGGGAGTGAGTGGAGAGGTAACGGGTAAGGTGGGAGTAAACTAGGCGCTCCAAAAGTTTAGAGATGAAAGGGAGATTTGAGACTGGTCTGTAGTTTGTTTCTTTAGTAATGGAGTAATGATGGCGTGTTCGAAGGATGGGAAAATGCCCGAGGAGAGATTAAAGATGGCAGTTAGGTGAGTTGTGACGACTGGAGAGAGAGACTGGAGGAGATGTGAGGGAATGGGGTCAGTAGTGCATGTGGTAGGACGAGAAGAGCGGAGTCTGGAGACTTCTTCTGTGATGGGATCAAATGTGGAAAGTGAGCCAAGGGAGATGCAGGAAGGGATGGGAGTCACAGCACTTGGTGGTTGGGAGCAGATTTCCTGATGGATATATTATCTATTTTTTCTGTGACGTGGGAGGCCAGGTCATCAGCACAAATGTCTTTGATCGGGGCTTGTGCTTTTGGCCTGAGGAGGGAGTGGAAAGTGTTGAAAAGTTTCTTGGGGTTGTTGGCTAGTGAGATCAGGGTGGTGAAGTAGGTCTGTTTGGCGAGGTGAAGGGCAGCGTTATAGGTTCTTAACATAAATTTGAAGTGGATGAAGTCTTCTGGTGTGTGGGTTTTTCTCCATAGGCGTTCAGCACTCCTAGAGCATCGCTGGAGAAGTCGAGTTTGTGATGTGAGCCAGGGCTGTTTTACTTTGTGCTTGGAGGTTCTGAGGGTGATCGGAGCTACTAGGTCAAGGGTGCTTCTAAGAGTGTCGTTGTAGTGATGAACAGCCAGATCAGGACAGGAAAAAGAGGAGATTGGGGACAGTGATGAGTGTAGGGAGTCTAAAAGTGTCTGAGGGTTAATGGCTTGTAGATTTCTGACTGTGTGGTATTTAGGAGTGAGCTGGGGTGGGCGAGGATTTGTGAGCGTGAAGGAGAGAATGTTTTGGTCAGAGAGTGGAAGCGGTGAGTTATTTAGGTGGGAGATTGAACAGAGCAGGACAAAGACTAGATCAAGGGTGTTACCGTCCTTGTGTGTCTCAGAGGTTGAAAGCTGCAAGAGGCCCAGAGAGGTGGTTAGTGATACAAGAAGGGATGCAGATGTGGAAGTAGGGCTGTTAATGGGGATGTTGAAGTCTCCCAGGATAAGAGTTGGTAGCTCTGAGGACATGAAGTGCGGCAGCCAGGCAGAAAAGTGGTCAAGGAAGTGGGTGGGTGAGCCTGGGGGCCAGTATATGACCGCTACTCTGAGGGAGAGGGGACGGAAGAGCCTGATGGTGTGGACCTCAAAAGAAGGGAATGAGAGTGATGGAACTGGGGGGATGACCTGGAAAGTGCATTGTGGGTACAGGAGTATGCCGGCTCCACCACCAAGTCTGTTTGTGGGTCTCTGGGAATGAGAGAATTGTAAGCCACCATAGGAAATGGCAGCAGGGGAGACTGTCAAAATCCTGAATCAAGGTTTCAGTCAGGGCCAACAGATCAAGAGTTGTTTATAAAGTAGTTGTGCAGGAAAGGAAGCTTGTTACAAACAGACCGTGGATTCCAGAGGGCACAATTTAAAGATGGAGATGAGGGAGTGCAAGTAATATTAATAAGATTATTATGGTTTCGATATGATGTAGGGTAGGGGTTGAGGTTGGGGGATGGTGGACCAGGGTTGGGGGAAAAGTCCCCTGAAATCAGGAGTATGAAGATAAAGAGCAAATGGTTGTTGGAATTGTAAGTGGGTTTTTTCTGTGATGTGTTTGGGCAAGATGGGCTGAGGTTTCTCAGGAAGGTGAGGAGTGCATGGGAGCTGTACATGAGAGGGAAGTATAGAGGGGCTGATGTGTATGAGTCTTGATGGAGGGGGGATGGGGTGGTGAATGTGGATGGCAAGGGAGCACAGGAGGATAGAAATAAAGCACATGGCTAAAAGGAAATGCAAAGTGTGGGTTACCTGATTCCTGCCCTGATTAACTGCCATTGATAACTGTCATTTTCTTGATGCTTAGCTTCTGTGATGCTTTGCTTATGGGATGCCTGCGTGCACCCCTCACTGTGTGCTTCCCCTTAGGAACTACTAAATATATAGGCCACACTACATGGTCAGTAGAAAGGGATTGTGGGAGCTGGTTTGGTATAATTTGGCAGCTGGGGCCAGCACACAAGGGTGTGGTTAGATGATCAAAGGCACGAGACCAGGCTGCATCAATTTGCTATAGCACCTTCCACCGGATATAAAGCAGTAAGTATTACATACAAGTAATACTCGCGCTATGAATCAATGAAAGATAAATAAATACCTGTGTTGCTGATATAGTTGATTCATGAATATTAGATGTATGGAGGATAAAAATGGAGTTTGGTTGATCAAACAACAAAAAAGGAGGAAGTGTCATATTCAGTGTGATTATAATTAACCAAATCACTCAGTACACTAGAAAATAATAGGGTTGCGATCCAATACTTTTAAAACCAGCTACTACTAGTACTATAGTGCTGATGTGAATAAAATCAAAATGAATAAACCATATATAATATAGTGACTTAAATTAAAGTGGCTCTAGATGTGGCCCAAATATATCTAGCCCAAATATATCTAACCCAAATATATCAGGTACCTCTAAAGAGGAGTGCGGTTAGAATGACTGAATAATTCACCACTAAGGGTAGTCTTCTGAACAATGACACTTGAGTGCCAAGTAGGTGGATACCGATGGCATATACTTCGTTTTGGGAGAATCCTGGCTGTTAAAAATGTGCGGGTAAGTCCCAGAGCTCTGTTCCGGCCGGTAACAGGCTCTATATATAGCCATATGTCCAGCTCCTTAAAGTCAATAGCGGACCCCACATGCGCTGAGTTGGTGCGGGAGAGTAGATGTATTTGCTGGACGCCCACCGGGCTTAACGGTATCAGACAGCAGCAACTGCGCCAGCCGCGTTGCTAGATACAGGCACACGAAGTTCTCCATGCTATATATTACGTACAGGTAATACAGTGATAACCAGTGACATTATATACAACAGCTTTGTATATAGTGTCCGTGTACAGGTAATAGTGATCACTAATGACATTACACACAGGAGCTCTGTATACATTGTACAGTGTATAGTGTTCGTTTACAGGTAGCACACTGACTCACCAGTTATGTCTCTAGTTGAAGTCACTCATCTTTGATTTTCTTTGTTATCCAGCACAGATCACCATCACTTCTTCCAGCCAGGACTCGTCTCTGCATGAAACAGCACAGTTATCTAGAGCACATTCCCCACTTTTTCCCTTTTTTCTACAGTACACAGCTGAATACAGTCATGCACCCACTATTAATATATAACTAGTTATTATGCAACCCACCATTCCAAATAGAAATTGTAATCCCCCACTGTGTCCCCACCAACTATGAATAGCCACTTTCCCCACCTAATATATAAATTAGCACCTGTACTCTTTCCCCAATTCAACACCAATCACTGCATCATCACCCCCCACTCTGTACCTCTCACTCCCCCAATTATATTTACATGCCCCTACCACCCTAATTCATTATGTCATTTCTTCTCTCTCTACCACCCCCACCCTCTATTCATTATCAACTGCTCTCCTTCACATTCAATACATGATTTACTCTTTCCCACCCTCAATTTATCATTATTTGCTGCTCCACCCCAATTCATCATCATTCATTGTCCCCATCTCCCAGTCTTAATACATCATTTACTCCCCCCACCCTCACAATTTGTTATTTGCTCTCCCGCAGCCCCAAGTCATCATTTGCTCTGCTCACCCCTCCACCTTCAATTCATCATTTGCTCTCACCACCCCACACCTTCAATTCAATTGCTGTCCTCCACTCTCAATTCATCATTTACCGTCCACCACCCTCAATTCATAATTTGCAGTCCCTGTCCCCAATCCTGAATTCATCATTTACTGTATCCCATTCCCCACCCCCAATTCATTTGCAATCCCCCGTCTCCCACCATTAATTTGTCATTTGCAGTCCCTCATCCCCCACCCTAAATTCATCATTTGCAGTCCCCCGTCTCCCACCCTCAATTCGTCATTTTCAGTGCCTCATCCCCCTAAATTCATCATTTGCAGGAACGCTCGGTCAAACCGGCATTTCCAGGGTCGGCTTGAAGCTTGGGGCAAAAAGTCAAAAGAGATCGCTTTACTTTGTCTAGATGCCTTATTCGGAAAGAGACACTGATATCCATGTCCCTTATTCATTAGTAGGGTCTATGCCTATGTAGTTCATCAATTGCAGTCCCCCATACCACCCTCACGTCATCATTTACAGTCTCCCCCTTACTTCATTTGCAGTCCTCCGTCCACCCCTTTACTTCATCATTTACAGTCCCCCGGCTCACGCTGCACTTCGTCATTTGCACCTCATTTGCAGCCCCCATCCACCCCTTCCTTTATCATTTGCAGTCCCCCTCCCTTCATCATTTGAAGTCTCCCTGCCCTTCCTGCCACAATTCATAATTTGCAGTCCCCCTCCCAACTCACTTCACCAATTTCAGTACCACTTCAGTTCATTTGCAATCCTGTCCTCCCCCTCACCTCATCATTTACACTGCAGCCCCTTGCCCCCAAAATATAATTTGCAGTCCCCCTTCACTTCATCATTTGTAGTTCCCCCCCCTCACTTCATGTGCAATCCCCCATCTTCCCACTCATCTCATCATTTGCAGTCCACCTCTTCTTTATTTGGAGTCCCCCGTCACCTCTTCATCATTTGCAGTCCCCCATCTCCCCTCGCTTCATCATTTGCTGTCCCGTCCCCCCTCACTTCATAATTTGCAGCCTCCCTCTCTCACTTTATCATTTGCAGTCCCCCTCCTTCCCACCACTTCATCATTTGCAGCCCCCTCCCTCCTGATGACTTCATAATTTGTAGCCTCCCATCCCTCTTCACTGCAACATTTGCAGTCCCACTCACCCATTTAGTTAATTTTATAAAGAAAAAAAATAATGTTTTTCATACCTCACTGACAACTCCTTGCAGGCGCAGCTCCACTTCTGGTGTCCTGGCAACGGCCAGTGACGTGCGTACGTACCAGTGCGTACATAATGACATCATCACGTATGCGCAGTCACCAGACGTCCAGAAAGGTGGAGGGGGCTGGAGCTGCACAGCTGTTCAGGTCTGATGACCGTGGAGTTCCAGAAAAGCTCCCAGAGCTGAGGAGTACGCTGCCACACACAGCATTTTATTACACCCTGGGGTCCAGTGAGCAGAAGCACAAGAAGGGGGGTCCGGACTCGCAGCCCCATGTGCACATACCCCAATTAGGGCATGTTGAAGGCGATTGATGGCAAGTAGACATCTACTTAAGTATATGAGGCAGTATCACAATCACTGTTCTATTCTGTATCAGTGAGCCAAGGAAATTTTCCAGCACACAGCCAAACTCTTTTTCGATTGCATTTTGAAATGTTTGTTCCGACTCTTTAAATAGTTCTTTACACTTTTAATGTGAATAAATACACCAGACTTGCTGTCTAAATAAAATCAAATGCTAATGTTAGAGCTAATTCAGAAAATACCTTCTTGTTTTCATGATGAGACTTCACAACCTAATGGCGCAAATGCGGCTATTACTGTGTAAATACTGTCATCTAGTGGTAGAGCTTTAGATTTCATTAGTGAGCAACAAATCTTACGAGGTGCTTATTATAATGATGAATTGCATTGCAAAAGGCAGTAATAGGGTATGAAAAAGCATTGTTAATACCTTTAAACAAGTTCATATAAAACACAAATCAGCCATGACTGTGAAAGTGCATTATACATGCAAACACTGACAAATATATATTATAAATTCATACCACGTTAACCTTCAGGCTTACGGATTGATACGGAATTAAATAATATGTTATTATTTGGATGTCATCACAACGGAATACTAAAAACTTGCTGAACATGTGTGCAAGTTTCACAAAACAAAATTGTAATATTAGATTAATGTGCTAAGCCTGCCCTGGGTTGTGTGGTGCACTCCCCAATCCCACCAAGAGACAATTATACACACAGGCACAGGACATAAATATATATATTACATTGTCACATACACAGTACATATTTTAGTATTAATTAAAATGTTACATTAGTTTGTTGATGTGGGACCACAGCTCCATTTTGGATTGACAGTAACAACTATTAGTGCTGTTATACTTTACACAATAATTGTACTTCTATACCTATATATATATTCTAAATGCTTATACCCCCAATATACAGCGAGTGAAATAAGTATTGAACACGTCACCAACTTTCTAAGTAGAGTAAAAATAAAAAAAAAAATAGAAACAGCACTCCAAATGGCAGTTGTAAGGTGCTCTTTAATGGCCTATGTGGCAACGTTTCGGTCCTAGGTGCAGACCTTTCTCAAGATTATTAATAGGCGGTTGGAGAGTTTTTCAGGAGAATTCTGCATGGAATTGGTTTGTGTGTTTTCCCTTATCCTCTCCCATTTGGTTTATGCCTCCTATTCCTCACATTTTCCACTCTGTTTTGTGAATGTATTTGTATGATTGTAGTTTTCTTTTACCCTGATCTGTTAACCCGTTTGTCTGGTTAGTGTTTTAAAATACACTTTGGCCTCATACCTCCCTGGTTGGTGGTGGAAACAGATAAGAGTTAAGATAGAAGCATAGCAAGGTACGAGACCCCGGCATCACCACCATCTGGGGTATTCTGGGGGACAGGGATAGCCTAGGGTGGACCTAGCTCGAGGGATAGGGTAAAGTGCCCACAGTCTCTTGTCACTACATGACAAACCATACCAATAGTGGAGTTTAGAGGTGGGAATATCATGGTTTGGGGCTGTTTTTTCAGCATATGGCGCTGACAAATTTCAGGCAATTGAAGGAAGGATGAATGGACAAATGTACCTAAACGTACCTAGACATTCTTGATAAAAAAAAAAATCACCTGCCATCCAGCAGGATGATGTTGAAAGCAAGAGTGGACATTTCAGTAATATAATAATCCCAAAAAACAGCCAAGGAAATTCTCAATTGGTTTCAGAGAAAGAAAATAAAGCTGCTAGAATGGTCCAGCCAATCGCCTGACCTGAATTCAATAGAAAATATATGGAAGGAACTAATGCGCAGAGTTCATAGGAGGAACCCACGGAACCATCAGGATTTGAAGAGTGTTTTTGTGGAAGAATGGGCCAAAATCACACCTGAGCAATGTATGTGACTAGTTTCTCCATACAAGAGGCGTCTGGAGGCTGTCATCACCAATAAATTGCTTTTGTTCGAAGTATTAATTAAATTTCCCTAAGCATGTTCAATACTTTTTACCTGTGTCATTTCTCATTATTACACATAGCTATAATGTAAAGTGCTGCGGAATATGTTGACGCTATAGAAATAAAATTATTATTATTATAGCTTAATTTATCGACATATATGGTTTAATTTCTTTTCCTGAGTGGATTGGAGGGGTTGTTCCAGACATCTATACATTACAAAACAAATAATACACAAACACTGTGTGTAAAGTTATATACTCTACTCCGTATACATACTGAGCCTGATAAAGAAACCTGAGTAGTCTTGAAAGCTTTCAATTTGATACCTTTTTAATGGCTAACTGAAAAGATGGTATCAACCACTGAGGAGTCTCAAATTGTAATATTTTTCCAGATTTAGCAATGTAGCATAGCTGAGAAAGCTGCCTCTGCCCACATCAGGCTCTGCATTTACATAGTCTACAGACAATAAGCTGCTTAACACAGGAGGGATTGTGCACCAGCTAGTCACAGCAATGATAACGTCCTAGTGATAAAACCTTCAGTGTAATTAAACAATAGAACACACCCTGACATGTGACACATTGTTGAACTCTATGTTGTAGCCCCTACTTCATACGGTCGGTAGATTACGTTGCAAAAATCCGCTGACATATTCGCTCTAAAGGTCCCGTTACACTTAGTGAGGCTCCAGCGATCCCGACAACGATACGACCTGGTAAGGATCGCTGGTACGTCGCTACATGGTCGCTAGTAAGCTGTCAAACAGGCAGATCTATTCAACAACGCAGCAACGATCCGGCGATCCGTATAACGACCTCGGCAGTCGTTGGTACCTTGTCACACAGCAGCTATTCTGACTACTCACGCCTGCGTTCCTGAGTCGCCAACGAGGTCGCTCGTCGGCATCAAACACAGCGATGCATGCTGTCCAGCGGGACACCAACGATCAAAAATGTCCTAGGACATTCGAGCACGATCAGTGATATCCAGCGGGGGGCCGGTTGCCACTATGCGTCACACGTAGCGAGATCACTGGTGAGGTCACTATTGCGTCACAAAACCTGTGAAGTTTTCAGGGCCCTTAATATTCTAAGCATAGAGATGACACTGAAAACTATTCACTTTGGAAGGTGTTGTCCAGGAAACATATGCCAGTAGAGGCTTGAAACATATAGACGGATAAGTTGACAGAAGAAAGGAGAGCTGTGGAGCTCAGCAGCGTATGCGTGATAAAGCTAGGAAAAAAGTAGGTCTGAGTAACACTTCCCATATTTGGTGCGCAACGCCTCAGGGCTATAGATAATATTAGACAGAAAAAAGAAACTGTTCTGCTGAATATGGTCCCAGAAGTGGGAGACCAGATCACCTGCTCGAAAGTACTATCATTGCATAGATATACTTGAAAAAAAGATGACGCGTCTAAGCGTCTTTTAAGATGTGTCTGACAGGATATCAGGACTCTTCAGACCTACAGATGACTACCCATTCCTGCTACTACATGTGGGGACAAATGACACCGCAAGAAACGACCTGGAAATCATCTGCAGAGACTTTGAAGACTTAGGCAAGAAAGTGAAAGAACTGGGAGCGCAGGTGGTCTTCTCTTCCATCCTCCCAGTGGATGGCCATGGAACAAGGAGGTGGAATAAGATTCTGCAGGTGAACAACTGGCTACGTCGATGGTGCCGTCAGCAACGATTTGGATTTCTGGATCACGGAGTGAACTACTTATACGATGGACTACTTGCTAGAGATGGGGTGCACCTTACGAAGACTGGAAAGCATGTATTTGGAAGTCGCCTTGCTACACTTGTAAGGAGAGCTTTAAACTAGAACAACATGGGAAGGGAAGCAAAAGACCAGAAAAAGCCATACACCTGACAAATGCTATTGAGAACTCTGCTATTAGAAGTGGAAAGGAAGAACAAAGACGAAAGAATCTAATTACTAAAAATATTGGAGAAAGAGAAACCAATCACAAACTAAAATGTTTCTATACTAATGCACAAAGCATGGGCAACAAACAAGGAGAATTGGAACTACTAACACAGGAACAGAAATATGATGTAATTGGAATCACTGAAACTTGGTGGGACAATACACATGATTGGAATACAAGACTAGAAGGATACAACTTATTTGCAAGAAACAGACTTGATAAACGAGGAGGGGGTGTCGCATTGTATGTTCGAAACGCGTATATCTGCACAGAGATTGAAGCTTCAGAGACTGGGAGTTCTGTGGAAACTGTTTGGGTAAGAATACAAGGACAGAACAATGGAAAGGACACCATTGTAGGCATTTACTACAGGCCGCCTGTGCAAGCCGAAGATATAGATGAATTCTTTATGCATCAGATGGCCAAGTTCTCCAAAAAATATGACATAGTTGTCATGGGAGATTTCAACTATCCAGACATTTGTTGGGAATCTCTCTCAGGCAAAACTAACAGGTCAAGGAAATTCTTATCCTCTCTTGCTGACAACTTTATCTTCCAAAAGGTAAGGGAGAAAACAAGGGGAACTGCTACCTTGGATCTAATCCTTATAAACAGGGAGGAAATGGTTGAGGAGGTAAAAGTGGCTGGGACCCTAGGAGGTAGCGACCATGCTATTTTAGAATTTTGGATTACTAGAGGTGGAAGACCTGTGAAGACTCAGACGTCAAGGTTAGATTTCAGAAAGGCAGATTTTAAGGGATTCAGAAAGAGAATTGGAGGGATCCAATGGCTGGATATCCTTAAAGACAAAAATGTCCAGGAAGGATGGGAAATCTTGAAAAATGAAATTCTCAAAGCACAGTTGTTAACAATTCCGAAAAGAGGGAAGAATAGGAAGCATTTAAGGAAACCAGGATGGATGAACACAGAACTTAAGCACATGCTAAAAAGGAAGAAAAAAATGTTTATAAAATGGAAAGAGGGAGGCATATCTAAAGAAGAATATAATGCTGTCTGCAGAACCTGCAGGGCACAAATCAGATTAGCTAAAGCTGAAAATGAACTGAGGCTTGCAAGAGATGTCAAAAGCAATAATAAAGGATTTTGGGGATATGTCAAAAGTAAAAGAAAAGTCAAAGATGCTATAGGATTTTTACAGGATGAAAATGATGAAATGGTAAGACAGGATGTTGAGAAGGCTGAACTTTTAAATTCCTATTTTGCATCTGTTTTCTCTCAGAAAGGAAATGCAACATCAACTGTTATTCACTGTCCTATTAAGGGAATAGAAGAATCCAGGATATCTATAAACAGAAAGATAGTGAGGAAACACTTAGCTAACCTAAATGAATTCAAGTCTCCAGGTCCAGATGAATTACACCCCAGAGTACTGAAGGAGATAGCAGAAGAAATTTTTGAACCCCTCTCCATAATCTTTGAAAATTCTTGGAGAACAGGAGAAGTGCCAGAAGACTGGAGAAGAGCAAATGTTGTTCCTATCTTCAAAAAGGGGAAGAAGGTGGACCCAGGCAACTATAGGCCGGTGAGTCTGACTTCTATACCAGGAAAGATCTTTGAACAAATTATTAAACAACATGTATGTCAATACCTGGATAAGAATGAAGTGATTAAACAGAGTCAGCATGGGTTTCTAACTAATAAGTCATGTCAGACTAACTTAATTTCCTTCTATGACGGTATCACTGATTGGGTGGATCAAGGAAATGCTGTAGATATAGTATATCTTGACTTCAGCAAAGCATTTGACAAAGTCTCTCATACAATCCTTATTGAACAAATGACTAAGTATGGAATGGACAAGGCAACTGTTAGGTGGATTCATAACTGGCTTAGTGATCGGACCCAAAGAGTGGTCGTAAATGGCTGCACATCCAGTTGGAAGAATGTCTCAAGTGGGGTACCACAGGGCTCTGTCCTGGGCCCTGTATTGTTCAACATCTTTATCAATGATTTAGATGAAGGAATTGAGGGTAAACTGATTAAATTTGCTGATGACACAAAGCTAGGAGGGATAGCTAATACTAGAGAAGAGAGAGAGAGGATTCAAAAAGATTTAAATAAACTGGAGAAGTGGGCAGCAACTAACAGAATGGTTTTTAACAGGGAGAAATGCAAAGTACTACATCTGGGCAATAAAAATGAAAAAAGCATATATAGAATGGGAGGAATAGGGCTAAGTGACAGCACATGTGAAAAAGACTTGGGTATACTAATAGATCACAGACTGAATATGAGTCAACAGTGTGATGCAGCAGCAAAAAAGGCAAATGCAATTCTAGGATGTATTAACAGAAGCATACAGTCTTGATCACGTGAAGTCATTATTTCCCTCTACTCCTCTTTGGTCAGACCTCATCTGGAATATTGTGTCCAGTTTTGGGCACCACATTTTAAAAAAGACATCAACAAACTGGAGCAAGTTCAGAAAAGAGCGACCAGAATGGTGACCGGTCTGCAAACCCTGTCTTATGAGGAAAGGTTGCAGGATTTGGGAATGTTTAGTTTGCAAAAGAGAAGACTGAGAGGAGACTTAATAGCTGTCTACAAATATCTAAAGGGCTGTCACATTGTAGAAGGATCAACTTTATTCTCATTTGCACAAGGAAAGACTAGAAGCAATGGGATGAAACTGAATGGGAAGAGACACAGATTAGATATTAGAAAAAACTTTTTGACAGTTAGAGTGATCAATGAGTGGAACAGGCTGCCACGAGAAGTGGTGAGTTCTCCTTCAATGGAAGTCTTCAAACAGAGGCTGGACAGACATCTGACTGGGATGATTTAGCGAATCCTGCTTTGAGCAGGGGGTTGGACCAGATGGCCCAGGAGGTCCCTTCCAACTCTACGATTCTATGATTCTATGAAATCTGCTCTGCTGAAGGATCCAAGATTGCATTGCACAGATGGCGTTCAAGGATTGCTACAAGCTAGAGCAAAAAGGCTTCTTCATGTGAGTAAATAGGGCATCTACCCAAGAGACATCCAATTCGAAGAATGTCTCAAGTGGAGTACCACAGGGCTCTGTCCTGGGCCCTGTATTGTTCAACATCTTTATCAATGATTTAGATGAAGGAATTGAGGGTACATTGGTTACATTTGCTGATGACACAAAGCTAGGAAGGATAGCTAATACTAGAGGAGAGAGGATTCAAAAAGATATAAACAAACTGGAGCAGTGGGCAGCAACTAACAATGGTTTTTAACAGGGAAAAATGCTAAGTACTACATCTGTGCAATAAAAATGAAAAAAGCATCTACAGAATGGGAGGAATAGGGCTAAGCAACAACACATGTGAAAAAGACTTGGGTATACAAATAGATCACAGACTGAGCATGAGCCAACAGTGTGATGGAGCAGCAAAAAAGGCAAATACAATTCTGGGATGTATTAACAGAAACATATAGTCTAGATCATGTGAAGTCAATATCACCATCTACTCCTCTTTGGTCAGACCTCATTTGGAATACTGTGTCCAGTTTTGGGCACCACATTTTAAAAAAAGACATAAAAAAAACTGGAGCAAGTTCAGAGAAGAGCGACCAGAATGGTGACCTGTCTGCAAACCATGTCCTATGAGGAACAGTTACAGGATTTGGGAATGTTCAGTTTGGAAAAAAGAAGACCGAGAGGAGACTTTATAGCTGTCTACAAATATCTCAAGGGCTGTCACATTGTAGAAGGATCATCTTTATTCTCATTTGCACAAGGAAAGACTAGAAGCAATTGGATGAAACTGAAAGGGAGGAGACAGATTAGATATTAGAAAAAACTTTTTGACAGTTAGGGTTATCAATGAGTGGAACAGGCTGCCATGAGAGGTGGCGAGTTCTTCCATGGAAGTCTTCAAACAGGCTGGACAGACCTCTGTCTGGGATGATTTACTGAATCCTGCTTTGAGCAGGGGGTTGGACCAGATGACCCAGGAGGTCCCTTCCAACTCTACCATTCTATGATCGCACAATGATGGCTCTATGGGTAGCAATTGCACTTTGTAGAGCTGAGGTCCTGGGTTCATATCCCAGTAAGCACATAGGCAAGAAGTTTATAAATTCTCCCTGTGTTTGTCATGATTTGTTTCCATACAAAAACAATTTATAGGAAGTTCAGATTGTGAACCCCAATGCACATAGTGAAGCTGCGGAAAAAAAAGAATAAAGTGACCCTACAAGGAGTCTGCATGCTAATATCTGTAAGCGAAGAGGTTGGCAGCCAGAGGCAAAAGGAGGCTGGTCCCCGAGTATGAAAAACTGACATGCATCCCTGCTGCCTACTTACTCATTAACTGAATCCAGCTTATACAATATGGCATTAAGGGTTGGGCCTGCTCACATCCACTATCAAGGTAAGGTTGCAGTCTCTTTTCAGCATATTCCTACGTATTCATTCCAAGTTGCTCCAGCGCATTTGTAAAATCACTATGCCCTCCACTTGTATTGTTCTGCTATGCTAAAACGGGATAGTGCAACATCTTCTTGAGGCCAAAAGCAGAATGGGAATTTTTAAAGTTCCTTTTATTTCTTGCGCTTTGCTTTTCAATTTTAGTGTAGGGACTTGTAGGACAGAGAAAACTCGATACAAATTGCAGGCTTCTGTATTTTGGCAAAAAATTAACCAATACCTCCTAATATTTTATTTTTTGGACATTTTATCTTTACAGAGTGCAGCCAGCCCCATCAGTGGTGACCTTGCAAATTTGGGGCTTACACCTGTGATGCACTTAGAGAGTCGGGCAGCCCGCCTAATAGAATGGTAGGGGAGTGTAATAGGCTGTTAGCTGGGCACTGTGCTATACATGTGTGTGACTTGCAACCTATTGCAAGCTTCATCTGTGTGTAATTCTAATACTAGGCAATCACCCCCTCCATGGACTATTAGGCAGAGTGTGGGTGTTTCATCAGTATTTTGCACCTGTGTTACCTCCTTTAGTAAGGGGGTCTCCTGCTTCCTGTTTGTGCATATTCCTTTGTGACCTTTGCTGGTAAATACCATTGCCTTTTTGCTATATCTAGAAATGAATTATTTGGGGAATTTTTAAAGTTCCTTTTAAGTTCTTTGGCTGTGCTTTCTATTTTCCTGAAACAAAAAAACAACCATTTCAATCCAGAAAGTGGAGAAATGAATCATTTTAATGGACTTCGCAGCTGCAAAAGCAAGTAGGAAATGCATTCTAAGTCAAAGGGAACTCTGCATACAGTATGCTGATTCCCACTGTTCAACTGCTCCTAAGCTCAAATCCACAAAGAATTTTGTAGAAAGCTGTACATTTCATTCAACAGAAGAAAGGTCTAAGGGAGGGATGTCAAACTCAAATATACAGAGACCAGAATAAAAAAATTAGACAAAGTCGATGGCCAACCTCGATAATTATTAAAAAAAAAAAAAATTCTACAATTGAGGAAGTTTTTCCTTACTAAATATAATGATGAACCTTTTCACATGGAAACAAACTACTTAAAGGGGATGTTCCACGAACAAATTCCTTTTTAATTAATAAATCTCAAGAGTCAGATCACATGACCGAGGCGGAGGTGTACCAAAAAAAAAAACCTTAATATTTGGTGAGGTCACAGAAGAGCATATCTTACATCTTCATCTTTGAAGTACAAAATTATTTTTCATCTTATTAAAGCCCCTAGATTGCCCACATAAAGTATGATGCCAACAAGTGTCTCCTAAATGCAGTATAATACACCATTGCATGGCGATATGATGACCCCACTGTACCCCCTTCCCTTTTAAAGCCCATGGCAAATTGTGTTGACCCCCAACACAGTATGATGCCCTGTGAACCCCCCACATAGTCCACAATACAGTATAATGGGCCCCACACAGTTATCCATACAGTATAATGGGCTCCAAATAGACCTTCATACAGAATTATTTCTCGCCACATAGTCCTCCATAGAATATAATGGGTCCCAGATCTTAAAAAAAAAAAAAAAAAATCACCTCTCCTCAGTCACAGCTGCTCTGGTCTCAACAGTGTAATATCAAGGAAATGATGTGCACTCTGTCTATGAGGAAGAATGGTGCTGGCTGAACATAAAGTCCAGTATCCAAAATAGAATCAGCCGCACTCAAAATGTAGATGTAGTATTTCTTTATTGCTTTGTACAAGCATCACCATGTGCATGAAAACAGTGGCATACAGAGCTTGCGGACGAGGAGTTAATGTTTCGACCAGGATTGGTCTTTTTCAAAACCTCACTGCAACAATAAATACATGGTATGAGTGCACTTATACATACAAGTGTAAACAAAGAAACAATGGTACCTAGAAATAAAAACAAAAAATCCCAGTACCTATATACATATATACATTACTTACATCTAGCATAATCACATGACCACATTAATGTATCAAAGAGATAATATACGGCTTGGAGTCATAAGTATATAAATAAGAAATCACTACAGCATCACTTACCAGGCGGACAAGACACGCTTCATTACATACAAGGTTAGCCATCTCATTAGCGCCTTTATCAGTCTTCTTGGGACTGCAGCCCTATGCTTCTCTTCACCCTCTTTCTTATTTATATACTTATATCTATTTTTTCTATATAGTTTACCCGGGACTTACCCTCCCATGAACACTACTTCTATTTCCCTCTTCAAAAGGTTAGTAGATGATATTATTGGCCTGAGCAAACATACCTGATAATTTATGGATGTATATTTCCTTATGCTCCTTTTATGCGAGTCTCTGGAATCTTTCGTGCTACTCCTAGGTCCAAGGACCTTATGACTCCAAGCCGTATATTATCTCTTTGATACATTAATGGGGTCATGTGATTATGTTAGATGTAAATAATGTATATATGTACATATGTACATATAACTCCTTGTCCGCAAGCTCTGTATGTCACTGTATTCAAGTACCTGGTGATGCTTGTACAAAACAATAAAGAAACACTTATTTTTGCACCATCATCTACATTTTGAGTGCGGCTGATTCTATTTTGTATACTGGTCTCAACTGCGAGCACTCAAGCTCTTCACTGCTCGGCACAGCGGGTGCAAAATACGGGTATTACGTACCTGGTAATGTGTTTTTTCGTAACCCATTACGGCACAACGAGAAAGCGATTCGCCCTTCCAGGACAGGAAACCTTCAAGATAAAAAGGGCAGCTCCTCCACATCAGTTTTCCAGAGCATGAGGGGAACTCCGTCGATTAGTGTACACTCAAAATAACTTACACAACTAAATATTTAATTTCTTACTATCCACTCCCAGGGAAGTGTCTAACGACTAAGATTCACCAAAAAAAACGAGAGTGATAAAGTAGGGAGGGAATTTAAGGGTGCCGTCATGGGTTATGAAAAAACACATTACAAGGTATGTAATACCCGTGTTTTTCAGTCACCCATGATGACGCAACGAGAGAATTTCAGAGATCTATGTTCCTAGGGAGGGATCACCAATTGCAGAACCCTTCTCCCGAACGTGAGGTCAGAGGAGGCAGACAGGTCTAACCTATAGTGCTTGAAGAAAGTAGAAGGAGAGGACCATGTGCATATCTGGTCAATCTGCATGGCATCTGCCGTTTCCACCCAGGACGCTGCCATGGCTCTCGTGAAATGGGCCTTCAGACCTTGAGGAATAGCCCTGCCTGCACCAACATACGCTAGCTTTATGGCCTGTCACCCACCTGTAGTCAGTTTGGACCTTTTCTCGACCATTGGAAGGACACAAATAGGGCTCTCTGCTTCCTCCAAGGCCCCATCATCTCTAAATAACGTAAGAGACACCTCATAACATCTAAGAAATGTAGTTTTTCTTCTTTCTGATTGGTTGGGTTAGGGCAGAACGATGGTAGGATTATTTCCTGGGTTCAGTGGAATTTCGTCACCCCTTTGGGAAGGAAAGCAGGGTCTAATTTCAACACCACCCTATACTCCATGACCTGAGTGTAGGGAGGGTCTGCTGATAAAGCCTGTAAATCCCCCATTCTTTGGGTCGAAGTAAGTGCTAATAACAAAACAGTTTTTAATGAAACTATGTTATCGGAGGCTAAGTCTAGCGGCTCGAAGGGACTCTGTCAATTGCAACAATACCAGATTCAGATCCCATGGAGGGGGCCCAGGAGATGGAGCTGAGCTGGATCTAGTACATGCTCTAATGAACCTGGCCATCCACCTATTATTTGCCTGATCGCAGTTATATAAGGACCCTAGTGCTGAAACCTGAACTTTAAGGGTACTAACTGCTAGGCCAACCAAATTCTAGACATTTCTGAAGGAATTCTAATATGGATGTTAATGGAACCTCTCCTTCCAGAACTGGCTCCGAAAAGGATACGAATTTTCTCCAGAACCTTCCAGAAATATTAGTAGTAACCGCCTTCCTGCTACTAAGCAGGGTGGAAACCAAACCTGCCAAGAAACCCTTCCCTTCTAAATGTGACCTTTCAAATTCCAGGCCATTAAATGCAGCCCAGACATCTGAGGATGGAGAAAGGGCCCATGGGACAGGAGGATCCTGGTCTTCCGGAAGGACCCACGGATCAGTTATCAACATTGGCCTCAGCCAGTAGAACCAAGGTCTCTTTGGCAAGAACGCAGCTATTAGGATCACTGTGGCTCAGTCTTCCATGATTTTTCATAACACTGATGGTATGAGGCATACTGGAGGAAAGGCATAGAGGAGCCCCGGTGCCCATTCTATACTGAAAGCATCTACTGCCCACGGACCATCCGCTGGGTTCAGGCAACAAAATTTCTCGACCTTCCTGTTGTCATTTGAGGCAAAGAGATCTATCCAAGGATGACCCCAACATGGCTACTATTTGCCTGAAAACTGACTATTTTAGGGACCATTCCCCCTGTCTTGACTGGTTGTGACTCAGAAAATCTGCTCTTGTATTTTCTGTTCCTCGGATATGCAGGACCGATAATGAAAGGAAGAAACTTTCTGGTAAAAGAAAGATCTTCCCTGCTACTGACAGAGGACGAGAGCGGGTACCCCCCTGGTGGTTTATGTAGGCTACTGAAGTTTGATTGTCCGATAGTACTCTAACGTGGTGACCTTGTAAATGAGGAAAGAGTTCCCTCAATGCCTCTTCAACAGTTCGGAGCTCCCAATAGTTTGAATAAAGATCCCTTTCTCCCCGCCCCCAGGCTCCCTGAAGCCATAAGGTGCCTAGGTGTTCTCCCCACCACCAGGGACTGGCGTCTGTTGTAACCACTTTGGATGCTCTGGTCACCCAAGGCACCCCTCTGAGAGCTGAATCGATGTCCAACCAGCATCTGAGTGATCGGATAACTGTATCTGAGAGGGTCAACATCCCTTCTAGACCACCCTGCAGAATTAGCGTGCTCTCCAGCACACACCACTGAAGATCCCTTGTGTGGAACTGGGCCCACTTCACTGCTGGTATACAGGCCTGTCAAAGATCCCAACAGCGACATTGCTTTTCTGAGGTCATCCTGGGGGTCGTCATTGTTGATGAAACTAGCTCTTTGATTTTTCCTTTTCCTGTGGCAGCCGACACTCCTGCCTCACTGAATCTATTACCAGACCTTGGAAAATTTGTACAGTCACTGGCTCCAGTCTGTAAAGTGTCCCTGACCAATGTGACTTGTTCCTGACAGTGAAGAGCATTCCCCACTATCGAAAAGTCATCCAGGTACAGTACCACCAAGATGGTCATCTCCCGAAGATGAGCTATTACTTCGTGAATCAACTTCTTGAATACTCGGGGGCTACTGCTAGCCCGAAGGGGAGATCTCGGTATTGGAACTGATTTACTTGACCCCTTATTAGTAACAATACCCTGAGGAATCTTTGTTCTTGTTTGCTGATGGGAACATGATAATAAGCGTCCTTGAGGTCTAAGACCGCCATGTAACAACGTGGGAAGAGGACTTTTATCGCTGATTTTACTGATTCCATGTTGAATGAAGGAACTAATAAAAATCTGTTGAGACTCTTCAGGTTTATTATAGTCCTCCAGGAACCATCTGGTTGTTTTTTTTTATCAGAAATAGGGGGGAATAGAACCCCTTTCCCCTAAGAGAACCTCTTCCAAAACATTCTTTTCTAATAGGGATGTTATCTCATTCTCCAGGACTTGTTGCCTTTGCTGAGAAGATTGTACCGGTGTTTGTACAAAGGTCTGTGGTGGGAGATTATAGAAATTCAACTTCAGGCCCAACCCCATAATCTGCAGGATCCAGGCACTGAAAGAAATTTTTTTCCCAGGCCGAGAGGAAGTGAGTGACCATACCTCCCACCAGGGCAAAATAGTCATTGGGGAGGCTTTTTCA
Source organism: Dendrobates tinctorius (assembly GCF_039654945.1). Taxonomy (NCBI): domain Eukaryota; kingdom Metazoa; phylum Chordata; class Amphibia; order Anura; family Dendrobatidae; genus Dendrobates; species Dendrobates tinctorius. The sequence goes on from NW_027361703.1 coordinate 58,020,249, forward strand.
ATTCTCTGGAGGGCTTCCCAAAAAAGAACCCTCTCCCTCCTTTGGACTGTTTGTCTGGTCTGTCCCGTTCTCTGAATGTGTCTCTTAGACCAGCGACCCTTCTGAAAGGATTGCTGAAAGGATGGAAAGGGAGGTTTCAGAAACCCTTCTTATCCCCAGCCTTTTCTAATATTTCATCCAGCGCGGGTCCAAAGAAAAATTTTCCAGCGCAAGGAAGGGAACAGTTTGGATTTAGCTTGCATATCTCCGGGCCAACATTTCAGACAAACTGCCCGACTACCCGCATTGGCTAGAGATGCTGACCTAGCCACCAATTTAGCTGAGTCTGCCAAAGCTTCGGCCAAGAAAGATGCTGCAGCTTTAATAGTGGGGACCACTGTTAGTATTGTTTCTCTTGGCACTCGATGTTCTAGCTGGTCCTCGAGGTTATCTAGCCAGACTTTCAAGGCTCTAGGTGTGCACGTAGCCACGATAGCCGGCCTTAGTGCCCCAGCCGAGGACTCCCAGGCTGCCTTAAGGAAACCGTCCGTCTATCTAGTGGCTCCTTCAATGATCCCATATCTTCGAATGGTGAGAAAACGTCCTTGAAATTTTCGAAACTGCAATGTCCAATTTCCTGTTAAGGGAGGCAATCCCGTGTGTCCTTCTGTCCGGCTTCTCCCACTCCCTTTTAATGAGGCACTGCAATTGCTCATTCACTGGACAGCTTCTAAGCTTGTTCTTTCGAAGACTTCCAAACATTAGATCCTGTGTTGATCTCTTAGCTTTTTTGTCTACCAGCCCCATAGTCGACCGTACTGCTTTTATCAGTTTCTCCGTTGTCTCTGCTGGGAAACCGAACTATTCTTCTTCTGAACTACTAAAAAATAACGCTGACTGATCAGAGTAGGCCTGGTCCGAGACTGTGGACTCAGCATGTGATGAAGGGGATGGACTGAATCTATCCATTCCTCTACTACCCCTGGCTGCTGTGGTCTGTGTCATACTAACCGATCTACGCACTTCTGATTGGATTAAGGATTTTAGGGCCTGCCGAAAAATTAGGGGTTTCTTCAGAAATGGTGTGTTCAATACAATCCTGGCACAATTTTTTTAGTCCAGGTCGATGCTAACGGCTTCTCACATAAGGGGCAAATTTTATTTTTTCTCTTCATTTTACTCTTCCTAGGGACCCCCTATTCTCCTTCCCACCAATAATAAGGGGAGAGCAGGAGGAGAGGGAGACAGCAAGAGAAAGAAAACAGACATTAGCACCCTGTACTTACTCGTAGATCACTCACCACCGGCATACTTTATACAGGTACCGGATCCGAATGATGAATATCAGAAATGTCTCCTGTAGAGAATATGGCTCCTTCCTTCCTGGCGCTGCGATGGTCCGCCCATATACTATGCGAGTGTTTGCTGCTGCGGCGCTGTTGCTGAGGCTCCTGGCTCCTATCATGTGGCCATAAAGGATGTTTTTTATCTTTTTGGGGCAGCACCTGCTGTTCCTGCACCAGCTCTGGTGACAGAGCCTACATATTGCTGGCTCTGTATTTCGCGCTGCCCATTTTAAATATTCCCGGCTCAAGACAGTGTCAGGCTAAGCGCTGCCCCCCCTTTTTCCCCTGGCCCTGCACGTCATCAGAACGCGACTTCCAGTGCGCGGCCCATACTTCCGGTGCCCACGCTCCTCCAACTTCTAGGCCCAGTTGTACTGCGCATGCTCAGAGTCCTACTCCCAGCGCCTGATTCCGGTAGAAGCTCCATCGCCGCACGCATGCCATGTTACCGGCATCTGGGCATGAGGAGAGCTGGAGATCCCGAGGGAAGGTAACCTGAATTCCTGCCCTCCATCGCAGCCATGACCTAAGGAACGCTCCACAGCTTGCTCAGTCCACTTCCATGACTCCTGAAGGACTCACGCCTGGTGGGGCACACATTCGGCCTAGTACAGCTATCTTCTTTCACTTCACCCCACAACGATGTGCTTAGGGCTGTGGTTTTTTTCTGGCCAGTGCCTTCCCCCATACTCACTCAGGGAGGATAGCCTGTTTTGCTGCCTCAAAGGCGCTACCAGCACCTGACGACAGATGTAGAAGACAACTGCCTGCTAAACCCCATCTGTCCCCAGCCCGGGCATTCTTCTTCACCCTGGCCCCTATGTGCATCTGGGCCGCGTGGATTGATAAAATGTCTACCCACGCTTCGCTCATGGAGGAAAGCTCAACTGCTGCCTCCAAGACGCTACTAGTACCTGGTGACAGATGCAGCAGACCCTTGCCTGCCAAACCCCATCTGTCCCAGGAATCCCTCTTCTTTCTTCTGAGAGTTCTTCTTGAGAATTCCCCATCAAGGACAGGAAACCAACTGATGCGAAGAGAGGAGCCGCCCTTTTTATCTTGAAGGTTTCCTGTCCTGGAAGGGCGGATCCCTCTCATTGTGCCATCATGGGTGACTGAAAAATAGTGACATCACCACATCCACTGCCCTGAGACATCAGATGTAGAGAGAAAATGATGGAGCTTTAGTGAGGGCTCTGACCAAATCAGATTTAATGTAGTTCAGCAGAGTCTAAAATCACATTACTGACCAAATCCAGTATTCAAAGTATGCTGGAAAACAGGATTTTTGGTTGCTTACCGTAAAATCTTTCTCGGAGCCTTCTTTTGGTTACTGGCTGTCTTCATCAGTGGGTTGCACCTGTGTTGCCCTAAGCCTTTATCAATGGAGGTCTGCTGCATCCTGCTAGTGCATCAGTTAGGGTTTGGTGAGTCTACCTTTCATACAGTTAGAGACCAAATAGATATAATGTTGAAATTTACTTGGTGCTTCCAATGAATATAGGAAAACCGAAAAAACAATGGAAGCTCAAATACCATAAAAAATGGATTTTTATTTAGTACATGCAACAATGCAAATTTTACATATTTTCATAATAAAAGACAAATTTTATTTAATAAATGCAACAATGTTGATTAAAAGCGGGTAACACCAATACAACAAAATTGCTGCACAAATATCCTATGGTATAGATGGATGATGCATTCCTTGCATAAAAGTGTGCCCAGATAAAGTTAAGCTTAATGAAGAATACAAAAAAGGTTATTTTACCAAAAAATGTCCAAAAGACTAGCCTACATGACCAAATCCTTGTGAAATGTTTATATATATACAAAGGCTTGTACCAAGTATTAGAGAGAAGTCTCTATTAATAGAGCAATGCAAGCATAACAATGATGAAGTGAATAAAAAGACTGTGCAAAAAAAAGAACCAATTCCAGACAAACAAGTCTACAAGAGGGACAAGTCCATGGTCCTTAAGGTATATAATTAAATTGATATACTAGCATTGCCCAAGATGAATAAATAATCGAACCAATCAAGTCTCATTACCATAAGAAAGTGCTACAATGAAACACTGGTTATGCAAAAGGTGCCCATGTAAGGAATATGTGTCTATACCTGAAAGCATGACCCCAACGTGCGTTTCGCACTTGGCTTTGTCCAGGGGAGATGTTATCAAACTGCCATATATTGGCGCTTTTATATTGTGTCAAGATCATTAGTGGCAGCGGTGAAGTGACATCATGTCCACCCGCGGCTCCAGAGCGACGCCCACCAAAAGCCTAGGCCCGCAAGGACGCCGCCCGCCTCCAAGCCCAAACGTCAGAGCAGGAGGGGCGGACACCAGAGCGGCGCGTTGCCATGGCAAACAGTATCACAGCTGGGCTCACGCCACGCCCACCCGTCCGACGCATCAGGGCGAGCGGGAGGGGCCAGACGCCGTGCGAGCGTCACCAAGGCAACTGTTGGAAAACGCCACCCCGGTGCCCAATCATCCCCCCCACTCCGCGCGCCAGGGTGAGGAGGAGGGTCGGACGTGAATGCAGCCATACAGCTTCCATGGGCGGCACACTGCAGGAGAGGGCGAGCAGCTGAAGTCTAAAATATAAGACATGAACTGTGCGGATAAACCCAAATTTAAGGGTACAGGCTAGGAGCTATGTGCCCAATCTACATTGAACTATATACCCAATCTGAATAAAGTGACTATACATAAAGATGTATCCGTGCAGAAATATGCAAAGAGTGAAATACAATATTATCTTATAAAAGTACAGTGAAAAATACATGAATATATGCAACGATAAGAAAGTATGTTCATAGAACAATGGACAAAAAAGTGAAATACACTATTATATATGCAAAATATAAAGCCAATTAATAAGGCAAAGTGTCACAGAAGTGCAACAAATACTGATGATACACGAAAAAAAGTGCTACATACAATAATATTACAATGACAGCACATAGGTGAATAATGTATACAAAAGAGAATAAAGTGTATTTAAAATATATAAAAGACATGAAAAAAGGGGGGCATAAAATAAAAGGAGGAATTATCTTCTTCCTAGACTGTATACTTCATATCCGCCGGAAGAAAAAGAGATGTCATTTTCGCACAATACAGGAAAACCGCAATACCTAAAGACACTATAATAAATAAAAAGAAAAAAGGTTAAAATCACAAAAATAAAACAAAAACAAAAGGCGAAACAATATTAAAGAAAAGGGGCATAGCTGAGAACCTCATTTAAGCCCATAGGTTGTATGGACCCAACTTTGGCGATCCACTTGGCCTCCAACTGGGCCAAATTTTTCCTCCAATTACCTCCTCTGAAATCAATATGGACTTTGTCAATGCCTGTAACCCTCAATGACTTCGCATCACAATTATGATGGATTTTAAAATGTTTGGGTATAGGTTTCAACAAATCCAAGTCATTAATGTCACAGGCATTAAGGATATCGCGGTAGTGTTCTCTAGTTCTAATTTTGAGAGCTCGAGATGTTAGACCTACATATATTTTTGGACATGGACAAATAGCATAATAGACCACCCATATACTATCACACGTGATGTGTTGTGTGATCTTATAGTTCTTCCTGCCATCACTTGATTCAAAATGGGTGGTTTGGCGCATATTAGGGCAGGCAATGCAATTGCCACATGGATGGAAGCCCCATTTCAATTTTAATGGCCCAAGTGTTAATTGAGGCTGTGGTCCCGGATAGTGACTGTGGACCAATTGATCCCTTAAATTAGATGAGCACCTGTAGGTAATGGAAGGATTCTTCGAAATAAAATTGCACAAGGTGGAATCAAGACAAAGAATAGACCAATAATTTTCTAGAGCTTTTTCATTTCGTACCATCTTTGATTATACGTGGAAATAAATCTTACCGTAGAGTCATTTTTGGATTTCTCCCTTGATTTAAGAAGCTCAGGTCTTTCAGCTTTTTTTTCCCCTTCCATATCCTTTTTAATACTTCTTTTAGAGTATCCACGTTCTTCAAATCTAGAAGATAGAGCACTTGCTTGTTCAGAAAAACCTCATCGCTAGAGCAAATCCGTTTAATCCTTAAAAATTGTCCAGTAGGTATGCCATTGATGAGTGGCCTAGGGTGAGATGATTTGGCATGGAGCAAAGAATTGACTGCAGTTTCTTTTCTGTAAACATCAGTCTCCAAGAAGCCGTTATGACCCTTAGCAATCATAATGTCCAGAAAATCTTAGTTTGGCTGGATTTGCAAGTCAATTTGATATTAAGATTGTTGTCATTTAGAATATCCACAAAATGGAGAAGGTCCTGTTCTGGGCCCTGCCACAAGAGCAAAATGTCATCTATGTAGCGGACCCAAAACAGGACCCTCAATGAATGCTATAGGCCTGGAAAAAAATATGTCTCTTTCCCACATGCCCAAGAAGAGGTTTGCGTATGAAGATGCGAATGAGGCCCCCATGGCGGTACCCTGTTGTTGGAGATAGATGTTACCTTTAACCCCTTACCTACAATTGACGTAATATTCCGTCCATGTGACCATGGACCTAATTACCATGGACGGAATATTACGTCACCATGATCAGCGGCGCCCACGTGGTGAGCGCCGCTGATCGCGGCCGGGTGTCAGCTAATTATCATAGCTGACACCCGGCACAATGTGTCAGGGGCGGTCACGGACCGCCCCCGACACGTTAACCCCTTGCACACCGCGATCAAACGCGATCGCGGTGTACCGGGGGTTAAAGGGAAGCATCGGCAGGGAGCTCCCTCCGTGCTTCCCTGAGCCCCCCACGGCAGCGCAATGTGCAGCGCTGCTGTGGGGGGCTCCTTTCCTCCAGGCCCCCGAATCCAAGATGGCGACGGGGGCCTTCGGGGGCCTGAGGAAGCTGGCTTCCTCAGTGCCTGCAAAGCGCAGGCATGAGGAAGTCTGCAGCAGTGCCTGTGACAGATCGCTGATCTGTGATGTGACAGATCAGCGATCTGTCACAGGACAGTGATGTCCCACCTGGGACAAGGTAATAAAGAAAAAAAAAAAAAAAAAGTGTTAAAAATAATTTTAAAAAAATTGCTAAATAAATTAGTAAAAAAAAAAAAAAAAATATTCCCCAATAAATCCATTTTTTCAAAATAAAAAAAAACAAAAACAATAAAAGTACACATATTTGTAATCGCCGCGTCCGTAATGACCTGCCCTATAAAACTGTCCCATTAGTTAACCCCTTTAGCGAACCCCTTAAAAAATAAAAATAAAAAACGAAGCAAAAAATAATGATTTATTATCATACCACCGAACAAAAAGTGCAATAACGCGCGATCAAAAAGACACATATAAATATCCATGGTACCGCTGAAAACGTCATCTTGTCCCGCAAAAAACGAGCCACAATACAGCGTCATCCGCAAAAAAATAAAAAAGTTATAGCTCGCAGAATAAAGCGATACAAAAATAATTATTTTTTATATAAAATTGTTTTCATTGCAAAAAACCGACAAAACATAAAAAAACGACCTAAATGAGGTATCGCTGTAACCGTACTGACCCGAAGAATAAAACCGCTTTATCAATTTTACCGCACGCGGAACGGTGTAAACGCACCCCCCCAAAAGAAATTCATGAAATGCTGGTTTTTGTTCATTCTGCGTCCCAAAAATCGGAATAAAAAGCGATCAAAAAATGTCACGTGCCCGAAAATGGTACCAATAAAAACGTCAACTCGTCCCGCAAAAAAATAAGACCTCACATGACTCAGTGGGTCAAAATACGGAAAAATTATAGCTCTCAATATGTGGTGATGCAAAAACTACTTTTACAATAAAAAGCGTCTTTTAGCGTGCGACAGCCGACAAACATAAAAACCGCCATAAATAGTAAATCAAACCCCCCGTTATCACCCCCTTAGTTAGGGAAAAATAATAAAACTAAAAGAAAATGTATTTATTTCCATTTTCCCGCTAGGGTTAGGGTTAGGGTAGGGTTAGGGCTAGGGTTAGGGTTAGGGTTAGGGCTAGGGTTAGGGCTCAGATTAGGGTTAGGGGTGTGTTGAGGTTAGGGTTGGAGTTATAATTGGGGGGTTTCCACTGTTTGGGCACATCAGGTGCTCTCCAAAGGCAACATGGCGTCTGATCTCAGTTCCAGCCAATTCTGCGTTGAAAAAGTCAAATGGTGCTCCTTCCCTTCCAAGCTCTGCCATGCGCCCAAACAGTGTTTTACCCCCACATGTAGGGTATCAGCCTACTCAGGACAAATTACAAAACAACTTTTGGGGTCCAATTTCTCCTGTTACCCTTAGGAAAATAAAAAATTGGGGGCAAAAATATAATTTTGCGGAAAAAAATGTTTTTTTTATTTTCACGCCCAGGCGTTATAAACTTCTGTGAAGCACTTGGGGGTTCAAAGTGCTCTCCACACATCTAGATAAGCTCCGTGGGGGGTCTAGTTTCCAAAATGGGGTCACTTGTGGGGAGTTTCAATAGTTTAGGTACATCAGGGGCTCTCCAAACGCACATGACACCCGCAGACCAATCCATCAAAGTCTGCATTCCAAAACGTCACTACTTCCCTTCCGAGCCCCGACGTGTGCCCATACAGTAGTTTTCTCCCACATATGAGGTATCAGCGTACTCAGGACAAATTGGACAACTTTTGGGGTCCAATTTCTCCTGTTACCCTTGGGAAAATAAAAAAATTGGGGACTAAATGATGATGTTTGTTGAAAAAATACGATATTTTTATTTTCACGCCCGGTCGTTATAAACTTCTGTGAAGCACTGGGGGGTTCAAAGTGCTCACCACACATCTAGATAAGTTCATTAGGGGGTCTAGTTTCCAAAATGGGGTCACTTGTGGGGAGTTTCCACTGTTTAGGTACATCAGGGGCTCTCCAAAAGCAACATGACACCCGCAGACCATGCCATCAAAGTCTGCATTCCAAAACGTCACTACTTCCCTTCCGAGCCCTGATGTGTGCCCATACAGTAGTTTTCTCCCACATATGAGGTATCAGCGTACTCAGGACAAATTGGACAACAACTTTTGGGGTCCAATTTCTCCTGTTACCCTTGGGAAAATAAAAAAATTGGGGACTAATTGATCATGTTTGTGGAAAAAATACGATTTTTTTATTTTCATGCCTGGGCATTATAAACTTCTGTGAAGCCCTTGGGGGTTCAAAGTGCTCACCACACATCTAGATAAGTTCCTCAGGGGGTCTAGTTTCCAAAATGGGATCATTTGTGGGGGGGTTTTCACTGTTTAGGTACATTAGGGGCTCTCCAAAGGCAACATGACACCCACAGACCATTCCATCAGTCTGCATTCCAAAACGTCACTACTTCCCTTCCAAGCCCTGACGTGTGTCCATACAGTAGTTTTCTCCCACATATGGGGTGTCAGCGTACTCAGGACAAATTGGACAACAACTTTTGGGGTCCAATTTCTCCTGTTACCCTTGGGAAAATAAAAAAATGGGGACTAAAAGATGATGTTTGTGGAAAAAATACGATTTTTTTATTTTCACGCCCGGACGTTATAAACTTCAGTGAAGCACTGGGGGGTTCAAAGTGCTCACCACACATCTAGATAAGTTCCATGGGGGGTCTAGTTTCCAAAATGGTGTCATTTGTGGGGGGGTTTCTACTGTTTTGGTACATCAGGGGCTTTCCTAACGCGACATGGTGTCCGATCTCAATTCCAGCCAAAAACGTCAAATGGCGCTGCTTCCCTTCCGAGCTCTGCCATGCGCCCAAATAGTGGTTTACACCCACATGTGGGGTATCAGCGTACTCAGGATAAATTGCACAATATCTTTTATGGTCCTGTTACTTTTGGAAAAATAAGAATTGAGGGTGAAAAGATCATTTTTGTGGAAAAAATATGATTTTTTAATTGTACTGCTGTACGTTATAAACTTCAGTGAAGCACTGGGGGGTTCAAAGTGCTCACCACACATCTAGATAAGTTCCTTGGGGGGTCTAGTTTCCAAAATGGTGTCATTTGTGGGGGGTTTCTAGTGTTTTGGTACATCAGGGGTTTTCCAATCGCGACATGGTGTCCGATCTCAATTCTAGCCAAAAACGTCAAATGGCGCTGCTTCCCTTCCGAGCTCTGCTATGCGCCCAAATAGTCATTTACACCCACATATGGGGTATCAGCGTACTCAGGACAAATTGCACAATAACTTTTAAGGTCCTGTTACCCTTGGAAAAATAAAAATTGGGGGTGAAAAGATCATTTTTGTGGAAAAAATATGATTTTTTAATTGTACCGCTGTACGTTATAAACTTCTGTGAAGCCCTTGTGGGTTCAAAGTTCTCACCACATATCTAGATAAGTTCCTTGGGGGGTCTAGTTTCCAAAATGGGGTCACTTGGGGGGTTTCCACTGTTTAGGTACATCAGGGGCTCTCCAAACGCGGCATGGCGTCCGATCTGAATTCCAGCCAATTTTGCATTGAAAAAGTCAAACGGCGCTCCTTCCCTACTGAGGTCTGCCATGCGCCGAAACAGTGGTTCCCCCCCACATATCAGGTATCAGCGTACTCAGGACAAATTGCACAATAACTTTTGCAGTCCAATTTCTCCTGTTACCCTTGGTAAAATAAAGAAAATTGAACCTGAAGTATTTTTTTTGTGAAAAAAAGTTAAATGTTCATTTTTTTTTTTAATATTCAAAAAATTCCTGTGACGCACCTAAAGGGTTAATAAACTTCTTGAATGTGGTTTTAAGCACCTTAAGGGGTGCATTTTTTAGAATGGTGTCACTTTTGGGTATTTTCTATCATATAGACCCCTCAAAGTGGCTTCAAATGTGAAGTAGTCCCTAAAAATAAAATGGTGTTGCAAAAATGAGAAATCGCTGGTCAATTTTTAACCCTTATAACTTCCTAACAAAAAAAAATTTTGGTTCCAAAATTGTGCTCATGTAAAGTAAACATGTGGGAAATGTTATGTATTAAGTTTTTTGTGTGCCGTATCGCTGTGATTTAAGGGCATAAAAATTCAAAGTTGGAAAATTGCGAAATTTTCAAAATTTTCGCCAAATTTCCGTTTTTTTCACAAATAAACGCAAGTTATTTGAATGCAATTTTACCACTAACATGAAGTACAATATGTCACGAGAAAACAATGTCAGAATCACTGGGATCCATGGAAGCGTTCCAGAGTTATGACCTCATAAAGGGACAGTGGTCAGAATTGTAAAAATTGGCCCGGTAGTTAACGTGCAAACCACCCTTGGTAGTGAAGGGGTTAAAGGTAAAAAAAAAATTGTGCTCCAATGAGAATTTGAGAAGATCAAGGAGTTGTATAAATTCCTCATTATAGTCATGTGCAAAAAACTTTTCACAGCTCGTATCCCATCGTCGTGATGTATTGACGTATATAGGGACTCAACGTCCACGGTGACGAGCCACATGTCCATCAATCGGAATGCCTTCTATCCTTCTCAAAACATCGCCAGTATCCTTGACATAGGAGCGCAAATTGCTGACTAGGGGTTTTAGATGGAAATCTAAAAACTTAACTACAATTTCACAAAAGTTTCCATTTCCTGAAACAATAGGACGTCCAGGGGGTATTTTAGAGTCTTTGTGAATCTTGGGAATAAAGTAGATACACGCCATTCTTGGATATTGCGGTATTAGGTGATCTTTAAGATCTTTGGTGATCACTCCTTTAATAAATGCTTCATCCAAAATTGCTTGAAGTTCCCCCTGGAATTGTAAGGTCGGATTAAAGGTAAGTTGTTTGTAACATACGGGATCTCTCAGTTGTTTGAATGCCTCCCTTTCGTACATTAATATCGGCCAAACCACCACATTCCCCCCTTTGTCTTCCGGTTTAATAATAACCCCTTTAAGATTTTTCAATTCCCTCAAAGCTATTCTTTGAGCAGGACTTAAGTTGTCATTGGAAATTCTACTCGGAATAGATTCCAGCTCCTGGATTACGAGCTTAACAAAGAGATCAATGTTAGGGTACAGGTGCAAAGGGGGGAACTTTTTTGGAACTGGGGGGAGTAAATTTACCTATACTCGTGTTGTTCTCAGATTCCTGTGCTAATTCTTCCAAAATGTATATTGCCCGCAATTCATTTTCATTCCAAGTTTCACCATTGCTGGACTTACTATGAAGTTTCTTCAACACCAATCTTCAACACCAATTTACGGGCAAATAGGTGGAGATCCTTTATGGCTGCAAATGAATCGAAAGGTGAAGCAGGTGAAAAAGATAAACCAAGGCTTAAAACTTTCAATTGGGGCCCACTCAGTGAAATATCCGATAAATTAATTACCTGCAGTCCTGAGGTAGGAGTAACTGTACGTTTTTGCCTCCTAGGGGTATCATTGTGTCTCTTATAATTATTTCTTCTTAAATTATAGAAACGCCCATGTGGCTCATTCTCTTCCCTTGAAGATAGTGATGAAAGGGATGAAGATCTAGAAACATTAGTGACCTTGTTTGAATTGAGGAAGCCATTTATACATGGTGCCACTTTTGAAATCCTGTAAATCCCCTTGAAATTTCTTTGCTTTAACTTCCTTTACTTCCTTTTCCCATATTAAAAATTGGGAGTCGATATCTTTATTAAAGGTTTCAAGTTCTTGAACAGATAGGGGTTGTGAAAGCTTTTCGCAAATATTCTCAACCTCTACATCAAGTTTGTCGAGACTCTTCTTATTATTCCCAGTAAGTAGCTCAATGAATAATTTGGAATAAGATGAACAAGCTTCTTCCCAGCGTGTTTTAAAAGTGTTGTCGACAATAGGAAAAGAAGGCATGACCCGGACACGGAGGCCTCTAGGGATTAGACCCTTTGCGAGGTAATTCTCCAAGGAGGCCTTATTCCACCATGCTCGGGTCCTCTGTTTTAAAATAGGCACCGGGGTGGCGTTTTCCAACAGTTGCCTTGGTGACGCTCGCACGGGGTCTGGCTCCTCCCGCTCGCCCTGACGCGTCGGACGGGTGGGCGGGGCTTGAGCCCCGCTGTGATACTGTTCGCCATGGCAACATGCCGCTCTGGTGTCCGCCCCCTCCTGCTCTGACGTTTGGGCTTGGAGGCGGGCGGCGTCCTTGCGGGCCTAGGCTTTTGGTGGGCGTCGCCCTGTAGCCGCGGGCGGACATGATGTCACTTCACCGCTGCCACTAATGATTTTGACACAATATAAAAGCGCCAATATATGGCAGTTTGATAACATCTCCCCTGGACAAAGCCAAGTGCGAAATGCGCGTTGGGGTCATTGCTGCTAACAGGTATAGACACATATTCCTTACATGGGCACCTTTTGCATAACCAGTGTTTCATTGTAGCACTTTCTTATGGTAATGAGACTTGATTGGTTCGATTATTTATTCATCTTGGACAATGCTAGTATATCAATTTAATTATATACCTTAAGGACCATGGACTTGTCCCTCTTGTAGACTTGTTTGTCTGGAATTGGTTCTTTTTTTTGCACAGTCATTTTATTCACTTCATCATTGTTATGCTTGCATTGCTCTATTAATAGAGACTTCTCTCTAATACTTGGTACAAGCCTTTGTGTGTGTGTATATATATATATATATATATATATATATACACACACACACACACATTTCACAAGGATTTGGTCATGTAGGCTAGTCTTTTGGACATTTTTTGGTAAAATAACCTTTTTTGTATTCTTCATTAAGCTTAACTTTATCTGGGCACACTTTTATGCAGGGAATGCATCATCCATCTATACCATAGGATATTTGTGCAGCAATTTTGTTGTATTGGTGTTACCCGCTTTTAATCGGCATTGTTGCATTTATTAAATAAAATTTGTCTTTTATTATGAAAATATGTAAAATTTGCATTGTTGCATGTACTAAATAAAAATTCATTTTTTATGGTATTTGAGCGTCCATTGTTTTTTTGTTTTTTCGGTTTTCCTTTCATACAGTTAGGTCCATATATATTTGGACAGAGACATTTTTCTAATTTTGGTTCTAGCCATTACCACAATGAATTTTAAACAAAACAATTCAGATGCAGTTGAACTTCAGACTTTCAGCTTTCATTTGAAAATTGGATGAAGGGTTTAGGAGTTTCAGCTCCTTAACATGTGACACCCTGTTTTTAAAGGGACCAAAAGTAATTGGACAGATTAAATAATTGTAAATGAAATGTTCATTTCTAGTACTTGGTTGAAAACCCTTTGTTGGCAATGAGTGCCTGAAGTCTTGAACTCATGGACATCACCAGACGCTGTGTTTCCTCCTTTTTGATGCTCTGCCAGGCCTTCACTGTGGTGGTTTTCAGTTGCTGTTTGTTTGTGGGCCTTTCTGTCTGAAGTTTAGTCTTTAACAAGTGAAATGCATGCTCAATTGGGTTGAGATCAGGTGACTGACTTGACCATTCAAGAATATTCCACTTCTTTGCTTTAATAAGCTCCTGGGTTGCTTTGGGTCATTGTCCATCTGTAGTATGAAACGACGACCTATCAGTTTGGCTGCATTTGGCTGGATCTGAGCACACAGTATGGCTCTGAATACCTCAGAATTCATTCGGCTGCTTCTGTCCTGTGTCACATCATTAATAAACACTAGTGACCCAGTGCCACTGGCAGCCATGCATGCCCAAGCCATCACACTGCCTCCGCCGTGTTTTTACATATGATGTGGTATGCTTTGGATCATGAGCTGTACCACGCCTTCGCCATACTTTTCTCTTTCCATCATTCTGGTAGAGTTTGATCTTGGTTTCATCTGTTCAAAGAATGTTCTTCCAGAACTGTGCTGGCTTTTTTAGATTTTTTTTTAGCAAAGTCCAGTCTAGCCTTTTGATTCTTGATGCTTGAGTGGCTTGCACCGTGCAGTGAACCCTCTGTATTTACTTTCATGGAGTCTTCTCTTTATGGTAGATTTGGATATTGATATGCCTACCTCCTGGAGAGTGTTGTTCACTTGGTTCGCTGTTGTGAAGGGGTTTCTCTTCACCATGGAGTCTATTCTGCGATCATCCACCACTGTTGTCTTCCGTGGGCGCCCAGGTCTTTTTGCATTGATGAGTTCACCAGTGCTTTCTTTCTTTCTCAGGATTTACCAAACTGTAGATTTTGCCACTCCTAATGTTGTAGAAATTTCTCCGATGTGTTTTTTCTGTTTTTGCAGCTTAAGGATGGCTTGTTTCACCTGCATGGAGAGCTCCTTTGACCGCATGTTTCCTTCACAGCAAAACCTTCCAAATGCAAGCACCACACCTCAAATCAACTCCAGGCCTTTTATCTGCTTGAGAATGACATAACGAAGGGATTGCCCACACCTGTCCATGAAATAGCCTTGGAGTCAATTGTCCAATTACTTTTGGTCCCTTTAAAAATAGGGTGGCACATGTTAATGAGCTGAAACTCCTAAACCCTTCATCCAATTTTAATGTGGATACCCTCAAATGAAAGCAGAAAGTCTGAACTTCAACTGCATCTAAACTGTTTTGCTTAAAATTCATTGTGGTAATGTCTAGAACCAAAATTAGAAAAATGTTGTCTCTGTCCAAATTTATATGGACCTAACTGTATGTAAGTGTATGCTGCTGCCACTAGGAGACTGATACTATGTAGAAAAAAAAGTTAGCTCCTCCTCCACAGTGTACACCCCACCGACCGGAATTAGGATGTTCAGTTAGTGAGAAAGCAGTAGAAGCAACAAAGAGAAATAAAACACATACTCAAACTGTAATAGAATAATACAACAAACAGATGTGTTCAACTTGGGAGGGTGCTGTGTCCCCCAATGAAGGCTCCGAGAAACAGATTTTACGGTAAGCAACCAAAAATCCTGTTTTCTCCATCACTTCAGTGGGAGACAAAGGAAACCCTGGGACGTTCCAAAGCAGTACCCAAAGGGAGGGAACAGCAGACAACGCCAGTCAGGAGGAAGAACTCACCACCGTCACCTGCAAAGTTTTTCTACCTAAGCTGGCATCCGCTGAAGCTAGTCATGGACTCTGAAAAATTTTGCGAACATATGGAGGACAGATCATCGCTCTGCAGAGGTGCCGGGCGGAGTACCACCAGGAGTCACACACTGCCCAGGCAGGATGTCTAAATCCAGAAAAAGGCGGTCTTCCGTGACCTGGTAAACCTACAATTGCTGACCGGATTCAGTGAGCATCTGCTGACCTTGAGGCCGGAGGACCTCTACACGCCAAGCCCATGAACCAAAAAAAGGGGGGAGGGGCGGCCTTAGCCAGATAGACACCGTCGCTCTGGCCACGTAGCCTGATGAGAGAGCACTACGAAGGATAAGTCTGAGCCAGACGAAAGGAAGGGAATAAAGAATGATGGAATGATGGAGAACATCGGCATGGTACGGAAAGAGCACTGAACCTTTGATCCACAGAATGTGCACAACCGCTGCCACAGACTCTGCGAGACTCCAGGAGTGGTTGAGAGCCTGAAAGGGAAAGCTATAAAATGAAAAAGAAAATTGATCCGTCCCTCGCAAAAATGCAGGAATTTCCGAAGCCCTGAAAAAATCAGGACCTGGATACAGGCTTCCATGGGACAAAAGAAAAATCATGCGGTTCCCAGAAAGCAAATACTGAACAAGGAGATTTCCTCCTGAAGAGACAAGGATGGACTCAATCTTAGATCCCCGACGAGTCACGCTGAGGAAAAACCACTCTGAGAACAATGAGGTTTAGCCTGAGGAAGGAGAGAGCTCGTCCCTCCGTGACCTCCTTAATTATTTGGCCCAATTGGAGCCAAACCGATGTGAAACCCCAGGAAAGGCAAGTTGGTGAGGGACCTCTGAGAAGTTTGCTCTTCAAGCCATAAGCCAAATGGTCCTTCGGATGGCCACGATATTGCTGGATCCGGGAAGGCAGAAACCATGTACTTCCCTGCAAGAGAAATTTGGTCTGTGAGGATGGCCAATTCCTCCAATCGGCCTCCAGAAAGAATGCCCTGATGAGCAGCTTTTAGCCCATGCGTCTATAAACTTTGCTACCCGGGTGGAGGTAAAGGCAGGGCACAATGTAGTGGTGGACGTTTCCAAGGTTGACCTTGCCAAGGACTCTGAGTTCGCCATTGGTATGCCTGAGGGATGCTCCATCTGGGAGAGGAAGGACCGTATTGAAAGTGTGGAAACCAGAGGGTCCGTAGTCAGAGAAGTAGTCCAGTTCGCGGTGAGCTCAGGAGAGAAGAGATATACCGAGGCGCTTCCTTCTTTGGTAGCGGCTGGACTAAGATCTCCAAGAAAATGACAAGAAAAGACTTGAGAGTAGGCCACTGTGAACCTGCTAGAGAGCCGAACGCTGAAGACATACTGAAGGGGACCTAGGGAGATACTCTGGATCTCATCGCTGCGATGTAGGCTGTCTGACTAACAAAACAGCTCAGAAAGGGAGAACTGTTGAAGAGACAACCACTTGCCCGACTAAGCAGGTAGAAAAGTCGATTACTGGACGACTTCGCAGACTGAGATCAATAAGAAGCTAAACCCAAGCATACAGGGGATAAGGATGGTTATAAGGGATTATGGAAAAAATTGTCTTGATGGGCTTTGAAAGTTCATCACAAAATGAGCAGTCGAATGAGAAAAGTCCATGAAAATAACCTGGAGTATGTCAACTGCATGGAAAGTTGGCTCTAGGAAGGAGTACATAAGACTCCAGTAGACAACTAGGCTGACTAAAGGAAGATCATTCCCTATGACAATCTGGGTGACCCTATCCGTCCTGGACCCCCTGGAACGGGTTGAGGACTGTAGTGTGTGGACCCGCTTACCTAAGTACGAATCTAGCTGAAGGAAGAAACGTGTTATCACTAAACTCCTCATTGGATCCAGGACTGGAGCAGCTTTCTACCCTGGTCAATGCTTGCGCAGAGCAAGATCTAATTCCTGTCCGAGGTGGAAGACTTGTTCCTGCCACACTCGGAAGTCATATCCCGAAACTGCTCGAGGCTTTATCCGGTGTCTGTAAGACAGAAGAGGCAAGTACTGACAAATAGACAGAGAGCTTCGGTATTGTGGTAGCTTAAAGGACCTTAGGATAGAATAGTGAACAGACAGAGGGTATACATATGAGCTCTGACGCAGTAAGACAGCCAGAACTTATAAACTGCAATTGGCCAATCATTTATGATAGGCGCAACACACTGGATAGTGAAGATAACCTGAGGGCAACACTGTAAACTGACCAGCTGGGTAGTTAGAGGCAAGCCGAATAATCAGAAGGGCCCAGAGCATGGCCGAAAAAAAAAAAAAACTGTGACCATCCGATACCTGACACAAGCGTGTCTGACCTACCTGAAAGTGGACTAGTCACTTATGCTGCTGCCGAAATCCACCCTGTGGTACCAAGATCCACTCTGTGGTATGTGGTAAATTTTCTGTTAAACTGGTAATAGACCACAGATGTTATTGACCATGAAACACGCAGCAGAAGGTGCCTCTGACTCACCTGAAAGCGGAAAATAACCGCTGCTGCAGCCCACCAGAAGTGATGAATACCGGACAACTCTCAGTGAGTGAATAGACGGGAGCATAGGCAGATGTTGCAAAAAGACCCTGAGGTATGTGATAGAGGGCGCTTCTGACCCACCTGACAATGGGACAGAAGAGCAGGACTGATGCAGCAATGGACCTCGAGCACGTTTGAGCCACAGGAAAGATGGCAGGTATGGACAAAATGCGTCTGGTAGATGACGCATCTAAATCCTGGATAGCGGATAGAGTACTGCTACAATCGAAAGCGAGGAACGTGAAGGAGAGTGCGTCTGACTCACCTGAATACAGTGAAGAACACCAATACCACTGCAGCAGTCAACCCAAGACACATCTGATCCACTGAAATACAACAGTTTGAAACTACCCTACTGTACCTTTTAGGTGGTGCATCTGAAACCTGGATAGCAGATACAGCACAGCTGCAATCAGTATCCTGTGACTAGTTCAACGTGGAGAGAACCCTGGAGAAAGGTATAGGAGAGCCAATTCTGTGTTGCAGTCTATGTCTGGATACCTAACGGCATTAGGCAGAATAACAGCTTCACGTGTAGTAAGCCGCACCACGAAGCCTATCCTGAAGTATGTCCTGTCAATTCCCCTGAAGGTAGAACAGCAGACTAGGAATCAGAGGGAGTCTAAACTCTACTCTCTGTTGTGCACCTGGGTTCAAACCCTTGAGCCTGCGATTTGTGGTCAGCTTCTTTATCCACTGAGCCACAGCAGATATTGCTGGGAAATACGGACTTTTATCCAGTTGAACGTCAGGCCCAAACATTGCAGACGTGAAAGGGGTAGGAGCAGCTCCCCTCTCTGCTTAGAGCAGTGTAATGCTAGAAGCCGGTGGGGGGCTGCAGGAAGATGCAGGGCGAGTGTTTGTTAGCAGAAGATATGGAAGCGTTTTCTGCATAGTGGCAGCAGCATACACCCATGGTTTCCTGGATCCGCCAATGAAGTGATAGAAAAATAGCTGCTTGTGAATATTCAGAAAGGGCTCAACACTTTTCTCTAAGATGCAGAGATAAAATTCAGGACAGCTGCAGTATCTTTTAGACTACATCCAAACTGGCATTATGTTTAATCAGTGTGTTGTCCATGTGCACATTAGAGACTGCCCTCCCCCCCCCCCCCAAAAAAAAAAGACATGTTCTTGTCTGTTGTGAAAATCGAAGGTAGTGCCTGCACTTGTCCATAATACAGTCCGCAATGTGTAGACTGGACAGGTCCAAGAATTGCAACTTTCGTCTGCCATAAACCTCACTGGGAGACATAAGGCAGAAGAAAGGGTTACAAATGTCCTTTAAAAGACTTAGTATCCCCAACATAAGCAAAAAAAAAAACAACATTTTCTTTCTTCTTCATCAAAATGAGATTTTATTTTTTTACAAGACTTTCTTAAACTTTTTGTTAAACAATAAAGATCATTTAAAAAATGTACAGGGCATGTTAATCTTCTTACATACAAGTCTGTTATTAGATAGAATTATTCACAACTTCAAAAAAATAGACTTTCAGACTTCAGACATAGAAATAGTAACATCATTCTAATGTAGTCTGGTACAAGAAGAAATAAACGCTTAGATTTACAGTTTAGTAAAAACTAAACATTTCTATACATGAGACAAATGTCAAAATATATATATATATATATATATATATATATATATATATATATATATATATATATATATATATATATATATATACACACACAATTAATTCTTGAATGTTCAAGAAACGCACGTCTGTGCTGCCACACCCTTTCATATTAATCATTTTTGTAAAATTGAGGTTGCCATCTGGCCATCAAGTCAGGAGTATGATAAAGCTTTGCATACAGAATG
Organism: Dendrobates tinctorius; assembly: GCF_039654945.1. Taxonomy (NCBI): domain Eukaryota; kingdom Metazoa; phylum Chordata; class Amphibia; order Anura; family Dendrobatidae; genus Dendrobates; species Dendrobates tinctorius. The sequence continues at coordinate 58,039,897 of NW_027361703.1, forward strand.
ACTGTAGTTGTATTGGTAAAGAAGTCTACATGTTCTTCATTAAAGGTCACAAGCCAATTAAATAGTTCTACTAAATAATTTTGTTCCATAACTACTACCTGGGAACTACTCAATAAAACCCATTATTCTAGAATGTGAAAAAGAAAAACAAAAGTTTGCTTGGTAGACCGCACCAAATCTACAGCTGAGGGAAAAATCATCACATAAAAGTCATGCTCACAAACTTCAAAACCATTCCTTTGTCCTAAAGTTCTTGCAAGAAGACAACTCCTTTTTTCAGATACAACAATCCAACCAGCTCCCTATCACATGATTGCCATTGATTTGCTGAGAAATGTGGTGGGGGACATGTATGGGAAGGTGCCAATATAAAGGCAACAGAGTAATAGATGGCTATTTCATAGCTAGTCTCTGCTCTCCATAGGTCTTAAAGGGGCTTTGTCAGCACAGGACTAATGATACCAAGTCCCTCTGCTCGGTGCTTCTCGGCGGGTCCAAACATTTAAATATACCTTCCCAACTGCTTGTTTTCCTTCTATCTCCGAGCAGGTGGGAAGGTGTATATAAATTATTGGCCCGCCATGAAGAACTGTGCGCCTGTACTTGGTATGAAAAGTCATTCTGAGCCGACACAGTCACTTTAAGAGAAAAAAGGGTTGTGTATATAGATTGTGTACAGAATGTCACAGACATCTTTAGGTTGATCTTGCTGATTGGCACAAATAAGCTATATTCCGGTAGGAATCTTTGTTGAATTAAAATTTGAAAGTATCACAAGCAACAAGTCCAATATTCATGATGGCTACTAGATCTTCCAAGTCTCTTGTGTTAATTAAAAAAAGACCCTCGGCATCCACTTAAGGGTATGTTATAGTCATGAGATCTATGTAACTCTCAAACTTACTTGAGATAATCCGTTCAACAAGGTCATCAGATAGAGATAGATATATATATCTATCTCTATCAGGTAGTTCAAGTGATGTGCAGGTTCATTCACTCGTGGTGTAGTTGTGGACATACAAAACCCCTAATAACATTATGGAAACAGAACAAGACCAAAGCCAACATGGACCCCTTGCTAAAGAATATTGCACGTCATTGCTCTCTATGCCATGTAATAGAATAAAATCCAATGGTGGGCATGAATAAGAGCATTTCAGAGTCATATACTGCCCGTGTGATGTGCTTTGTTCTTCATCACATTTGTCCCATATCAGCGTGTACACTGCCCATTACTATTAGAATAAAAACCATCCCACAGTCATAACAGGAAAGTAGTAACACATGGTGCACTAATCAGGCCGTCTTCATTTCCCCTTACAATGGTAATGAGAATCCGACAAGCCAGAGTGATTGCAAAGACACAAACTACAATTATCCCAAACATACATTATTGAAAATCTCCCATAAAAAAAAAAAAAGAAACTGCAATATAAACAGAAATCCACATTTCACAGTTAAACGTCAGCACTGCAAAACTAATACAGCAGTCAGCTTTCTTCATAGTGCTTTCTCTTATCCGAGAAGTCAGCCCAGTGTTTTGTTAACATTTGGTCATACTGGAACGTCTAGTGACAGCTTACAAAAATCGGGAAAATCCCTGACATGTATTTCAATGCAAGTTAATTTTGTATAGAATATTAAAACTTTTACGGTTCACATTTAGAACCTGTATCACATGAAAAGATTTACAATCATTTACAAAGCAAATCTGAATATTTCTTTGACATCCACTAGGTATTGTCATTTTACAAATTTCAGGCCACACAGAGATTACATTAGATTATACCAGTTCTCCGTGGAGCGGCGTACAACGATCCTCCACACTAGGAAGGGATAAAGGTAAGTAATACTGCAATGTGGCCAGCGGTAATGAAAGCTGGTATGTAAAGCAGTGATTTTGTGTTCCGCATTTAGAAAATGAGAAAATGTCATGTAGCAAAAAGAAGCCTGCCACTGATTACGTGGCAATGACTATTTCAGATGAGCACAATTCTTTGTGGCTTTTCAGCGCCATCTCCTAAGGATAGCAGAGAAAATCAGGGAAAGCGTTACAGAACGTCACACGTATTGCATACTATGTTGTGGAAACTTCAGATTTTACCGCAATTTAACCCTCTGTTAGCCATGTGGAATCGCTGCAGAAAATACTGCCTCAGCCGAGTGGAGATGGCAGGTGTGCTTTACTGCAGACATCTCTATATTCACTTTGCAGCAACTAAAGCACATACTGTTGTAATTGGCACTGCAGAAAAAAAATACCTACACTAAAGAACATACCGGTGATTGACAGCACAGTGAGCAATTACACGAAGCATAAAGCTGTAAGCAGATCTGTAAAGAACTGATGGACCATCAGAAAACTATGGAGCCTGGAAGCATTGTCTGTGCATTACTGTAATTATCAGGCAGGAAACTAAGAGCCCTACACCACACAAGAGAAAGGCCTGTTATGAGGGCGATAACACCCCCAAAGCTCAAATTCATTGCCCAGCATTAAAAAGGGCAGCCATCACGTTTTTGTCATCGATCACATCTTTTCTGTTCATCGAAAAGTCAAAGTTTGTGAGCTGAACATCTGTAACTAAACGAGTATCTGTCTGGGGTCTGTGATGTGAGAGCATGAGGGGAGGAATGCAAGTCTGGTAATCCTTAAATTGCCCATGTAAGAGGACCCTCACTGGGTAGGTTCGTAGGAGTAATTGGGACATCCTGAATCTTCCGCAGGGAGGGAGCTTGACTGACATCTTTATAAAGGATAACTCAGCTGTTCATGGACAACTAACTAAAAGTTAAAAAGCACTTGTTCACTGTTACAATGTCACCAGTCGCCATAGAATAAGACGACATAAAAACGTAACTCAATCCCTTGACCTACAGTATTTTGGGACAATAAAAACTTACAATTCAGATATTAAGTAGTGTATGCGTTCTAAAATGCACAGCAAGAGGGGGCCTAGTGTCACCAGACTTGTTCCCTAATTATAGGGCAGAGATCAAAGTGCTCTGCAGCTCTTCTAACCTACAGCGCCAAAAAACAGGTATTACCCAAGACAGCCAAGAAATTAAGTACTAACCTCCTGGTTCTACCCAAGACCACCTACAAATCATACATTACAGAGTTAATCTCAAAATATTAAGTTAATCCCTATCCATGCAACTACTCAATTTCTTTGGTAGTCCCATAGACAATTGATAGAGCAAAGGTCAAGCATGTACATCTCTGCTCCATTCAACATAGGGCACTATAGAGTCCGGTTTTGAGTTGCAAAGCCCCAATCACAGGATCTCGGAGGGTCTCAGGGGCTAGATCTCCAGCAATCCATAACTTATCCCCCATCCAAAGGAGAGGTAGTTACTTCATATTTTAGGAATAACCATATAACCTCTAAATTACCACAGATCTCAAGAGTTGCTTATTGTTTTTCACTTCACTACCTTAGATCATCAGTGAAGTCCTAATTAGCCTGAAATTCTTTTTTTCCATTGTGTTAAAAAGACACAATCTGTATTGCAACTCTGCTGTTTTTACAATTCAGAAGGCTTCAGGGAAGTAAAGTCCTTACACCAGGTACTGTACCTTTATCTGAGGAGAACCCCTCACTGTGCCAATACATTAGAAGACTATAGCACAAAAACAGTTACAATATTGGAGTGATTGCTATACAGTATACTTTAACATGTTTTAGTTGGAGAATGACAAAATGAAAGTCATCCAGCATATAAGGTACTGAAGTACAAAGCCAAATAAAGGGGGGAATCAGCTGACAGCTATAGTTTCCCAGTGCAATATCATCTTTGGGGGAACTGCAACTACTGGCACTTCTAATAGACCCACTTAACTCTCCAGATTGAGCTGTGACACTATATAGAGCCAATGAACCAGAACCTTTATGTCTAGGTGTTGAGCAAATTTGTTCGGGTCCCTGCTTATTTACCGAATAAGCTACAACAGGAACCCAGATACAAGGAGTGCGCCGGCTGATCAGTGCCGCAGCTGCATGTGTAGCGGCTGTGTCACTGTCACAGCACATGCATGGGGAGCCCAACACACAGGCTCTCCATGCATGTACTGTGACTGTCACACAGTCGCTACACATGCAGCTGCGGCACTGAACAGCTGATCGGCAGGCGCGCTCCATGTATCTGGGTTCCTGTTATAGCTTATTCGGTAAGCGCTATAGCTTGCAGAATAAGCAGGGACCCGAACAAATTCACTCAACTATTTATGACTGTACCCTACCAGCACACTCACAGGGGAAACAAGGAATTTATTTTTTATACAAGTAGGGGACTGTAGCGAGAGTGAGAGTAATCGTAAAAAGATCATTTCTCTACTGTAGAAGATCTGAAAGGAGTGCAAGATCATAAAATTACTAAATACCCATCACCAACTAATATTTGTGACCCATGACAAATGAAATCATGTAATGAAACAGTGTAAACTTTTTCTAGCATATATTGTGAGTGAGGAGGTCTTGCACATTTAAACTTAAAGGGAACAAATAACCTAAGAAAATACTATTTACTTGTAGCTATAGGGTTAATCTGTGGGTAAATAGCATTACAAGGCTGCCAGGCTGCCTTCACATTAGCGTTGGGCAGAGCTGCAGAGGTCAGCGCAGTTCCTCCGTTACGCCCCGCCCACTGCCGCACCTCTTCCATTCAGCTCCATCTACGTCGTCATGCGTATCTATCTTTAACATTGGGTACACAGGCCATGCGAATGTATGTGGATGCCTCCGCGTGCATAGTTTTGACGCTACGCCGACCGCAACAAAATGAAACATGTTGCGTTTGACGCAGCGTCAAAATGACGCATGCGGAGGCATTCGCATACATTTGCATGGCCTGCGTACCCAATGTTAAAGATAGGTATACAGGACGCATGCCGATGTAGGCGGAAATGAATGGGAGAGGTGTGGAAGTGGGCGGGGCTTAACGGAGGAACTACGCAGCCCTCCGCAGCTCTGTCCAACGCAAGTGTGAAACCAGCCTTACTGACTGTGTGGCTTCCGGGAGAAAATTAACTTATTCCTTCCCGGGAGCCACTGCCTTCCAGTTTTAAGGGTATGCATGGAGGGGCTTCAGTCATCGCTCACAGCACCGCTCACTATACTGCAAATGGTGGCTGTAAGCATGCCCTGGTAGTTTGAGTGATGGCTCGCTCTGCACAGATGCACTGCATAGTCGGCTCTAAAAGTGTGGGGGCATGCTTACAGCCGCCTCTCACAGTAAGAGCAAAGCTGTGTGCAGTGACTGTAATCCATGTGCATGACCTCTTGACTGAAAGTTGGTGGCTCCTGAGAGGAAATAAATTCATTTTTTCCCAGCAGACAATTTCAGTATGGCGGAAGGGCAGCATTATAACACTATTTACCTGCAGATTAACCCCTATATCTGTTGTTAAATAGCATTTTCCAATGCAAAAGGTTCCCTTTAAGTTGTTATACTGACTTTTTCAATTTTGTTGAACATTATCTGCAACATTACATTTCTCAAGATTTCACAATAGCTTGCCCATGCTCGAAACAAAGGGAAGAATCTCCAGTTCATAAACGGATTTGACCATTACTGCCAAATTAACCAGAGATTAATTCAACTAGAATTACTTATTAGTAATTCATCTTCTTATACTGTGGCTACTTTAAGACAAATGAGGGATACTAAAGTGATCCCGCTTTAGTCAGTCTTGAAAATTCCATTAACCAAGAACTACTGAATGAAGTTGTGCTCAGTTTACACCCTTGGAAATTAACGCATCATATTTGACCTTGCCCCTCCAGAAGCCGTTTCAGCCATTACCAAACTAAGCCTGAGAATTATATAGAGCTCTTCTGGGACATTAAAATGTGCTTCATTCCTCTGACCCCATAATTAGCATTCCGCTAGGATATTGTGGGGTGCAAAAGTGCCCACCATTTCTGATTAAAATAAATCATGTAAGCCTCCCCAAGTGACAGAAAACTTTTCAATAGACAACAGTTATAGGTTGTACATTAATTAAAATCGTATAATAATGGAAGTATTAGAATAGAAATAGCTAATTTATCAAGTTTGTACCATTTAATTTGATTCATTTGAAGATTCTACAAAATAAGACTGCTATAAAGGGAAAACTTTTATAAAAAAAACTCTTGTGTTTTAGGGTGAAATCAGAGACCATAATCTACTAATCAATGTTTAACAATTAAAACGACACCAATATCTTCCTGATCTGTTGCAGTAAAACTGCAAGTTCACTGGGAGTTGCAAGCGCACTTGCAGTCCACAGTTCCCCTTCATTTCTTCTAGCCCAGAGACACTCCCAGTTAATTGACAGAGACATAGGTTGTGATCTGTAAACACTGTCAGAGAAGGCAACCTCTGTTTCAGTTTCAATCCAGCTCCCTTGGGTGACACGATGACTGCAAGTCCACTTGCAATGCCCAAAGCACTTGCAGTTCAATTTTCATGTAATGAAGCAACAGATTAGGCTAATGTGTATCGTTTTAATTATTGAACAATTACCAGTACATCACCACCACTGGTCTTCACTAAAACACCGCTGAGAGGATCACAATATACAAATGCTAGCTTTTGAATCTATAGCAGAAAATTAACAAGCGACATTTATTCTTTAACGTTTTTATCAATATCCTATAAAGAAAAAATGGACAACTGAGACAGCAATGATGCATTCTAGAGTTACTTATGGGCATTATAGTTTGCAGAGCCTACATAATTCATTATTTTTACTATTGAAATCCTAAAACAGGTAAAACTATAAGTGCAATTTTTTAGGTTTCATAATTTACCTTCAGGAGATACTTTGTAGAGAAAGTTATCTATTATTTATCTGCATTTTGTCAGCATGAAAAGAAACCTTTCTGTGTAACAAATTTTCTCAAAGTAGTACTATGGTACCACATAGCTGACTGAATGAAGCCCAATCAATAGGTCAGACTTTTCAACGTACATACAAACATTAAAAATTACATAAAAAATAATAAATACATGAAAAAGGAGAACAACTGTTAACAAGGATAATCATTTCATGTGTATTACTTTTAGTATATATATATAAAAAATATATATATTAGGGCAGAGTACATAAAACACAGAATGCTTGCTCTGTGACAGCAAAAAAAAAAACACTTCATGAAAATTATTGCAAAAGGTACTAAAGTAGTGGAAGGCAAAATGAACATTATAAAGTCACGGTGAAGAATGACAGTATCTTATGTGTCACTGTTCGTTGCTGCTGAAGAGATTTTCATATATTGGTTAAAGATGGTCTCAAATGCTTCATCTCTGTGCACCATGGCGCCAAATACAAGAGGCTGCAAGAAAAGGTGAAAATATTAAACAGAATAACAGCACAAACCAACATTTCAACTTGGCCTCAAAACTAGAGATCATAGAATGTTAGAATTGGAAGGGGCCTCCAAGGTCATCATGTCTAACCTCCTGCTCAATGAAGCACAAGATTCACTAAACCATCTCAGACACATGCCTATCGTTGTTTTGAAGACTTCCATTGAAGGAGAACTCGCCAACTCTCATGGCAGCCTGTTCCACTCATTGATCACCCTCACTGTCAAAAACTTTTTTCTATTATCTCATCTGTATCTTCTCCCTTTCAATTTCATTCCATTGCTTCTCATGTTTCTGTGTGTAAATGAGAATAAGGATGATTCCTCTACACTGCAACATCCCTTTAGATATTTGTAGACCTCTATTAAGTCTCTTCTTAGCCTACTTATTTGCAGGATAAACTTTCCCATAACCTTTAACCATTCCTCGTAGGACATACTTTGCAGTCTGCTCACCATCCAGGTAGCTCTTCTCTGAACTTGTACCAGTTTTTCAATATCTTTTTTAAAATATGGTTCCCAGAACTAGATATAATATTCCAGATGAGGCCTGACCAAGAAGCAAAATGTATACTAAGCAGACACCTCGTCCATGAATGGGTAGGTGGTGAGTGACTGTCTTATTTAGTATTTTGCACCTGTGTTTTGCAACATCTTTGCTATATGGGCTGGCTGCATCCTGTAGTGTATTTGTTCAAAGACATGGGCAAGTAAGCTGTGCTGCCCTTTCTTCTGCTGTATTTCTGACCAAAGAGGAGTAGAAGGGGGATAATTATTTGTCGTTATCTAGACTATGCTTCTCTTAATTTCATCCTAGAACTGTGTTTGCCTTTTTTGCTGCAGCATCACAGTGTTGACTCTAGTGCAGCCTGTGATCTATTAGTCTAACCAAGTCTTAGCTTACATCACGCAACCTCGGTCCAGGTCAGTGCTTCTGGCTGTGCACAGGAGCTGTGCAAATTTCCTCAACGTCCAGGTCCCCCAACGCGGTGTTTCATTAGCCGGCCTGGCATGATATCTGTGAGCGCAACTCAACTGTGCTTTAAATTCAGTCTCAGAGACAGAGAAAAGGACTTCAAGTGGAAAACGATCTGTTAGTTCACAGTGCCATTCTCCGTTAGTTTGCATCCAATATATTTGTTTTCCATATGAATTCCTAGATTGCAATGAAAAATATTCAGAATTGAGAGTCTTCAGTGATTGATACCTTTTAATGGCTAACTGAAAAAGACAATGCCTGATGGAGACCTGAGTAGTCTCGAAAGCTTGTAATTTGTTACCATCTTTTCAGTTAGCCATTAAAAGGTATTAACCACTGGGGACTCTCAATTCTGAATATTTTTCTATCTACTGGCTAAAGGTACTGTCACACTTAGCGATGTACCAGCGATCCTGACCAGCGATATGACGTGGTCAAGATCGCTGGTACATCGCTAAGTGGTCGCTAGTGAGATGCCAAACAGGCAGATCTCATTAGCGACATCGCTGGGGACGGGGGTCGCTACTTACCTGTCACGCCAGGCGATCCTGCGTCTTCCCACCTGGCTCCACGCGTCGCTCGTCGTCACAGCAGGAAGCGCCGCAGGAAGCTGACGACAAGAAACGGTCCTGGACGTTCTTGTGCGATCAGCGATTACCAGCGGGGGAGCCGGTCGTAAGTATCAGACACAGCGATGTCGCTAGCAATATCGCTATAACGTCACAAGTTATAGCGATATTGCTAGCGATATCTCTTAGTGTGACATGCCCTTAACACGGTACAAAGATATACATCTTTCCTAGATTGCAATGGACAAACAGGTCAAAACACAGGTGTTAAAGCAATTACAATGTTAAATACCTTTTGTGTTGAGGGTGTTGTAACTGCAATTCCCATACCAGATCCTGGGAGAACTGAAAGAACTTTATACTAAAAGGAAAAAAAAAAAAAAAAAAACATTTTGCAATATATTTTTTAGATTGAATACACAAACCCAAATGCAAACAAAAAAAAAAAAAAAACACATTAAAAGCTTTATATACCAGTATCTTATTGGGAACACTTGCTGCTTCTTAAATTGTAATATCTGTCCCATACCTGAGAAGCACAATTAGCCATTTTTTGGATATGTCTTTTAATGTAATGTGGAAATAAAGAAGCAATTTTTTACTCACATGGATGTGCCAACCTAAATCTATTTGATTTATTAACCGTCTTACTTTGTGCCAGAAATTTTCATAAAAATTTTAGCACATGGCATTGCATGTTGTGCCACTCCAGTTACTGATAAGCCATATCCTTTCTCAGCGAGACCTTGCCCCATTTTTGGACAATGCGGAAAAAGGGTCCAACACATGACAAACCTGGGACAAGTCATGAAAGTTGTGGTTCAAATTGCACCAGAATTCTGGCAGATGCCTTATAAAATTGAAATAATATTACACTTGTCCTCAGGGCTGGGACAAGGTATTTTGGTGCCCTGGGCAGATCAAGTCGATGGTGTCCCCCAATGAACTCTCATCCCCCCAAGTAAAGGAATGGGTTGGAGAATAAAGTAAAAGGATTCCTGACACATCCCCCCTCCCATTCCGATGGGTCAGGTAACAAGCTTTGATGGCAACTTCCACTAGAATTGTAACCTTTTTAACCGAGTATCATCAAAAGTAAAAAAAAAAGTGATATGTGTTAGGGAGAAGGCTCGACAGGGAATGTATTTTCAAGGTTAGATATACAATCATAGTTTGGGAAACATTTACACAACACCAGAGGCAAATAGTGATATTCATTCCTGCCATCCTATACTTAGATGTCAGGCTCAAGGACGGTCATGGAAACTAATATACAGTGGGGCAAAAAAGTATTTAGTCAGTCAGCAATAGTGCAAGTTCCACCACTTAAAAAGATGAGAGGCGTCTAATTTACATCATAGGTAGACCTCAACTATGGGAGACAAACTGAGAAAAAAAAATCCAGAAAATCACATTGTCTGTTTTTTTTTCATCTTATTTGCATATTATGGTGGAAAATAAGTATTTGGTCAGAAACAAAATTTCATCTCAATACTTTGTGATATATCCTTTGTTGGCAATGACAGAGGTCAAACGTTTTCTGTAAGTCTTCACAAGGTTGCCACACACTGTTGTTGGTATGTTGGCCCATTCCTCCATGCAGAACTCCTCTAGAGCAGTGATGTTTTTGGCTTTTCGCTTGGCAACACGGACTTTCAACTCCCTCCAAAGGTTTTCTATAGGGTTGAGATCTGAAGATTGGCTAGGCCACTCCAGGACCTTGAAATGCTTCTTACGAAGCCACTCCTTCGTTGCCCTGGCGGTGTGATTTGGATCATTGTCATGTTGAAAGACCCAGCCACGTTTCATCTTCAATGCCCTTGCTGATGGAAGGAGGTTTGCACTCAAAATCTCACGATACATGGCCCCATTCATTCTTTCATGTACCCGGATCAGTCGTCCTGGCCCCTTTGCAGAGAAACAGCCCCAAAGCATGATGTTTCCACCACCATGTTTTACAGTAGGTATGGTGTTTGATGGATGCAACTCAGTATTCTTTTTCCTCCAAACACGACAAGTTGTGTTTCTACCAAACAGTTCCAGTTTGGTTTCATCAGACCATACGACATTCTCTCAAAACTCCTCTGGATCATCCAAATGCTCTCTAGCAAACTTCAGACGGGCCCGGACATGTACAGGCTTAAGCAGTGGGACACGTCTGGCACTGCAGGATCTGAGTCCATGGTGGCGTAGTGTGTTACTTATGGTAGGCCTTGTTACGTTGGTCCCAGCTCTCTGCAGTTCATTCACTAGGTCCCCCCGCGTGGTTCTGGGATTTTTGCTCACCGTTCTTGTGATCATTCTGACCCCACGGGGTGGGATTTTGCGTGGAGCACCAGATCGAGGGAGATTATCAGTGGTCTTGTATGTCTTCGATTTTCTAATTATTGCTCCCACAGTTGATTTCTTCACTCCAAGCTGGTTGGCTATTGCAGATTCAGTCTTCCCAGCCTGGTGCAGGGCTACAATTTTGTTTCTGGTGTCCTTTGACAGCTCTTTGGTCTTCACTATAGTGGAGTTTGGAGTCAGACTGTTTGAGGGTGTGCACAGGTATCTTTTTATACTGATAACAAGTTTAAACAGGTGCCATTACTACAGGTAATGAGTGGAGGAAAGAGGAGACTCTTAAAGAAGAAGTTACAGGTCTGTGAGAGCCAGAAATCTTGATTGCTTGTTTCTGACCAAATACTTATTTTCCACCATAATATGCAAATAAAATGAAAAAAAAACAGACAATGTGATTTTCTGGATTTTTTTTTCTCAGTTTGTCTCCCATAGTTGAGGTCTACCTATGATGTAAATTACAGACGCCTCTCATCTTTTTAAGTGGTGGAACTTGCACTATTGCTGACTGACTAAATACTTTTTTGCCCCACTGTAACTTGACTGTAATGTTGGCCAATTGGTTTCAATTAAGGTATTCAGCATTTAGCAGATACCCTAATGGAAACTAAACAGACTCCAGTATAAAGAGAACATATGATTGTTTTTACATCAGTCATGTGACAAATATAGTTTGCAACAAAATTGATGGTGGTTCTGTAGCAGTATTCCTGTACTGATGGTGGTTTTGGGGCCCTGGATTAGTTACGGAAGGTTGGTCTTGTGTTTAATTACTGTTCTGATGGTGGTTCTGGTGAGGTTTCCCTATAGTGACGGTTGTTCTGGTGCTGTATTCATATACTACTGATGGCTCTTGTGATGTATTCATGTAATGTTTATGGTTCTAGTGCTCTAGTGTTCCGAGAGCCCCTCTCAGGAAGGAAGCAACCTAGGCAGGTGCCTACACCCCATCCGGGCCCTGCTTGCCCTTCTGTCCGCAGTTCCAGACAGATATCCTTGTAAAATTACAGGTCTATTTGCTTTATGCAGAGAAACAATGAAAAAAAGCACTGTGGTCAATAGTTTCCATGTATAGGGGGTTGGACCAGATGGCCCAGGAGGTCCCTTCCAACTCTACTTCTATGATTCAATCGCTATATATAAAAATAAATGTGTGGGTATCACCAACCAATCACGAAGCATCTTTCATTTCACCAGAGCTGTTCAAAAGAAGCTGAGCTGTGACTGGTTGCTATGAGCAACAGTTTTCCTTGCAAACAATCACTAAGCAGCTCTCATTTCACCAGAGATGGTTAAAAGAAGCAGAGCTGTGATTGGTTACTATGACCAACAGTTTTCCCACTTGACAACAACTCAGCAGACACTGACATGGTGGGAGAAATATAGCATCCCTGGGAACATAAGCTCCCAGCCATTGTCTGCCCCCCCCTGAAAGGAGCAGAGAGCACATGACAGAAATGAATCCCCCCTCCCGTGCCCATATACCCATCACACATCCTCCATCCCGTAGGCACATCTTCCCTCTTAAAGGGATCATTGGTATGGAAGTCAGAGCAAATCCACCCAGCCCTTTGGTTTTTGACCCCAGGCCTCTCTTACAGGGATCCCCGGTATGGAAGTTAGGAGAGTTCCACTCAGCTCTGTGGTTCTGACCCCAGGGTCTCTTAAAGGGATCATTGGTATGGAATTTAGGGCAAATCCACTCTGCGCTTTGGTACTGACCCCAGGCCCTTCTTAAAGGGATCTCCTGTATGGAAAGTCAGGGCAAATCCATCCAGCGCTTTAATTCTGACCCCAGGCCTCTCTTAAAAGGGATCCCCCATTATGGATGTCAGGGCAATTGCCTTCAAATGCTCTGGTACTGACCCCAGGCTCTCTTAAAGGGATCTCCTGCATGGAAGTTAGGGTAAATCCCTCAGCGCTCTGATTCTCACCTGAGGCTTCTATTAAAGGGATCATTGGTATGGAAGTCAGGGCAAATCCACTCAGCGCTCTGGTTCTGACACCAGGCCTCTCTTAAAGGGATCCCCAGTATGGAAGTTAGGACCGTTCCACTCAGCACTCTGGTTCTGACTCCAGGCTGACGGGATGATGTGGGATATTAGTGGTAGTCCAGTGGCTCTGGCTGACGGGATGATGTGGGATATTATGGATAGTAGTCCGGTAGCGCTGGCTGACGGGATGATGTGGGATATTAGTGGTAGTAGTCCAGTGGCTCTGGCTGATGGGACGATGCGGGATATTATGGGTAGTAGTCCGGTAGCTCTGGATATTATAGTGAATGTGGCTATGTGGAATGGGCAGAGCTCTACACTCAGCTTTATAAATATATATATATATATATATATATATATATATATATATATATATAAGTTAGTTAGTTACTATGCCCGGGCAGCGCCGGGCTCTTCAGCTAGTATATATATAAAAATAAATAAATAAATAGAAAAAAAACAGATAGCAGCACAAACTTGAGCAGATTTTGGGTGAAATACTTCCTGAGTAATGCGGTTGTCCAACGCAAAATATAAATGGAAAAAAATCAGGCAGCACTCCAGTACAAGGAAGAATTGTGGACTTTAATCCAGCACCAAGTGGTGCAAAGTTTCGACCTCACAGCACGGTCTTTGTCTTTGCTTGATTTCTCTGAATCTTCTGAGTATTGCACTAAATATGAACAGATCTTAAATAAATGTTCTTTTGATTTAATGCTTCTAACCGTAGCACTTACAGAAGGCCATGGGTTAAAGTTCTGAGCGCAGACAATCTATTGAGACAGAGCTAGCATCCACGGGTACACCCGAGGAAGTCTCCACTCTCAAGACCCAAATCAAAACTAACATCGATCAACATAGAAAGGATACCGAAAACTGTAAAAGAAACAATCTCGCTAGAAACCAGGAAGACTACGAGTTGGATCGTGTATATAAGTGGCGGGACAAACCACCATCATGGCGTACCTCTTCAAGACCGGGTCACAGATCCTCCACCGAACTCTCGACCTCTGGCTCAAAACAAGAACGTGGCGGCCCTTCATCTACCTCACAACCTTTTTTAGGTCAACAAAGGAGACCACAAAGACAAAGAAGAAGACCAGACGGGGGCACAGAATAAAGAGGCAGTCAAACCCTAGCACGAACAACCCGGTCCCAGGTATGTGCCCATTGGTGATAAACATTTCTTCACAGACACTGGGTATCGAAGAACATAATGTCGTTCAGAAAGGACTATCATTTTGTCCTTCTTATAGGTATAAGACTTTTGACTTGGGAAAGAACCTCCAGCGTTTCTTTCGTTCTCTTAGACTAAGGGTCTATTTTTCTAAACCCCCTAAAACATCAACTATAACAGAGGTTAATCATGATTCAGGCCACCTTTCTGTCACTAACCTGGGTTTGAGGTCTAAGAGTTTCTTTAGGTCACCACTTGGGTCTAATGCTTTAGAAACTTTTAGGCTGGGTTCACACGTGGCGTTTTTTTCGCGTTTCCGCGGCGGTTTTAACCGTGCGATTTTGCAGCGAAAACGCGAAAAATAAGCATCCCATGCATTCCTATGGGATTCCGCAATGCTGTGCTAATGCTGCGGTTTTTACCGCGGCGGAATCGCTTCGCGGTAAAAACTGCAGCATGCTCATTAATTTGCGGAATCGCGGCGATCCCGCACCCATAGGAATGCATTGTTCCGCTTACTTTCTGCATGTGGCTGTGCACACCATGCGGAAAGTAAGCAGAACATTTGCGGATGGTACCCATGGTCCGGAGGAGAGGAGACTGTCCTCCGGGCTTTGGGTACCATATCCCTGTAAAAAAAAGAATTTAAAATAAAAAATATTGTTATTCTCACCCTCCGACGTCCCGCGCAGCCTTCCCGCTTCTCTTCACACTCTCGTTCCCAGTAGTCCTTTGCGAAAATGCTCGCGATGACGTCCGTTCTCGCGGGATCGCGAAGTCTCGCGGTCATTCGCGCGACGTCATCGCGAATTACCGCGAGACGTCGCGATCCCGCGAGAACTGACGTCATTGCGGGCATTTTCGCAAAGGCTTACTGGGAACGGATGCGTGGGACGTCGGAGGGTGAGAATAACACCATTTTTTATTTTTTTTACATTCTATCTTTTACTACTGATGCTGCATAGGCGGCCTCAGTAGTAAAAAGTTGGTCACACTTGTCAAACACTGTTTGACGAGTGTGACCAACCTGTCAATCAGTTCTCCCAGCGATGCTCCAGATCGCTTGGAGAACGCTAGCATTCTGCAAGCTAAATACGCTTGCAAAATGCTAGTTTTTCCGCAGGAAAATCGCGGGAATTTAAAGTGCGATTTTCCCGCGGACTGGAATTCCGGAATTCTCGCGGTAATTTCCGCGAGAGTTCCGGTACGTGTGCACTTAGCCTTATTGGTTTTATACAGACATCATTTTACAACCTTAAATCTGACATGGAGAAGGGCAAATTACACTATACATCCAATCTTACAGCAGTTGACTACCATGCACTAAGATCTTTACAAGATGACAGTAACCTTATTATTAAACCTGCTGATAAAGGAAGTGCCATAGTCGTAATGGAGCGGTCCTACTATATTGAAGAGGCCCTCCGTCAGCTTAAAGACAGTACCATTTACAAGCAGCAACCCCATGACCCTACCAGCGACATAAGATCACATATACAATAGGTTCTTAGGAGACATAGCGACTCGGGCATTCTCGACAAAAAAACCTAAGAGTTCTTTACCAACCAAAATCCGGTTATTCCAGTTTTCTACACACTTCCCAAGATCCACTAGAATCTCCAGAAACCTCGGGGCAGGCCCATTGTCGCCTCCACTGAATCCATCCTCTCACCCATTGCCATCTATCTAGTGAAAATTCTCACTCCATTCATAAAAACCAGCAGATCTTCTCTCTTAGATACAGAGTCCTTCTTAGAAGTCATCAATTCTATTGGTCAGGTCCCTAGAGATTCCTTACTAGTCACTTTGGACGTTAAGGATCTCTATACCTCAATTCCTCATAAGCATGGTATATTATCAGTCAAACACCTTCTCGAACTCTCTGACTTCAGCACAGCACATCACAGATCAATATGTGCATGGAGCTCCTTACTTTAGTTCTAACAAAAAACTATTTTATGTTCCAGGATGATTTTTTCTTACAGATTCGCGGGACCACGATGGGCTCGAACGTAGCACCCCCCCATGTGAATTGCTATATGGCTCATTTCGAGGAGACCATCATCTACACATGCTCACTCTTTCTGGACAACGTCATCATAAAGGAAACGTTACATCGATGACGTATTTTGCATATGGGGGGGGCTCGTTCGAGCACCTATCCGCGTTTCATCACCTACTCAATCACTCCTGGCCAGGCCTGAGCTTTACCATTTCCCATGACTCAACCAGGATCAACTTCCTTGACACAATGGTCATCCAAGACCAGCATGGTATACTGTGCACTGACCTCTATACCAAGGTAACTGACCATAACAGCTTACTTCATTTCAACAGTTTCCATCCCACTCCCATAAAATGCTCAATTCCCAAATCTCAGTTCCAGTGTGTTAAAAGGATTGTCTCTGATCATGAGACCCACGAAGTCTGTTTTGATGAAATGAACTCGAAATTCAGGGAAACAGGTTACCCACAGAACATTCTTGATAAATCTAAAACATCCAGCACTAATAGAAATCAGGGAACCAGGAGTAGAATTTCTTTTGTCCATTCATATCACCCATTTGCTTACATACTCCATAAGTCTATCTGTAAGCACTGATCCCTCCTCCATACAGCACATCCCGACATTCCCCAGTTCGCTAAATCATTTTTACCCTGCTTCAGACGAGCACCTATCCTCAGGGCTGGGCTGGTGGTCAGGGCTGATACAGGACCCAAAAATCCACCAAAATACAACGGTTTTTACAACGACCCAAGCTTGGTACTTTTCCCTGCCTTAGCTTCAGTAAAGTACAAAAAGGTGACTGTATTCATCACCCCTATACTGGTAAATCTTATAAAATCCAGGAGGGTTTCAAGTGTGACACCTCTTTTGCAATTTATGTAATTAAGTGCCCTTGTGGGCTATTGTATGCTGGAGAAACACCACAAGCTGTTAAATACCGCATATCAAAGCACAAATCCACAATTTGGTGTAAAAACTTACTTCTTCCTATTCCCCACCATTTCATTACCTCTGGATATACAATAGCCCAACTCAAATTCCAGATTCTGGAACAGGTACCACAGCCAAGAAGAGGTGGCGACCGCGTAAAACAACTGAAGCGACGAGAGGCCTTTTGGATCCACACTCTTGATACCTTGTCACTAAAGGGTCTGAACCGAGATTATGACCTATCATTCACGTGATTATAACCATGCAATTTTATTATGACTAGGTTCTCTACTTGTGCTCATTTTAGGCTTAAAGTGTATACCACCTTATCTAGTTCTACACGTTTGTCACAATCCCCCACACTGTGACTTCTTGAACACTAGTTATAATTCATGGTTATTTTGTGTTCTACATCTTAAGGCAAAGCCCTATATTTATGTACTTCACTCTTGTTCATTTCTGCCATAAGTATGTATCATCACATTTGGTGTGATTACTTTAATAACAGTTACTAGGTTTTGTTTTTTTATGCCATATCTTTATATGCAAATAATAACTGTATATATACAGGTCAGTTACTCTGAGGCTTTAGGGTATGTGCACACGGAGTTTTTGGATCTGCAGATTTTGTAGTGAAATCCGCATCTGCAGATTTGCCTGCGGTTTTGCCCTGCGGTTTCACACCTCATAATGGATGAGGTGTGAAACCACAGCGGTTCTGCACAAAAGAATTGACATGCTGTGGATTGTAAACTGCAGCAAAACCGCTCGGAAAAATCCGCAGCATGTGCACAGAGTTTTCACAACTGTCTCCACTGCCACCAACATGTTTTTTTTTCTCCTATTCACAGATTATTTACTATTACCATTGATCTTATGGGTCCACCCATATGCCTGAACAAAATATAACGGGTACGTTCATTTTATTGCCCATGCCACCACCTAAACAGACCTTCTTACTATTTTCTAATTTCTTCCTTGGATTCTGGTCTAATCTTCTTGATAGTCAGGATTTTTCCGTAATGTCTAAAAATATTCTATTGACCATTATTATTGTATATACTTTGTTTATTTGTACGTTGTTCATTTTACTTTATTTTATTTTGCATTGCTTTGTAGTGACTGATGAAGGTTCAGCATTAGGACCGAAACATTTTCTGTTACTACTTTGTGGACACCATTAAATTCCTTGTCTGATCACTAAGTTGAGTGCCGAGTTTCTTGTTATACATGTCAACTGAGTTAATATTCTTGGATGAGGTTAATGTAAACTACTCCGGCTTACGCCAATTCTAAAATTTAAAAAGAATTAGACCCAAAATAAATGTATCGCTTGTTTTTAAATTCCATCAATGTTTTTACCATGGCTGCCTTGTGCTACCCTAACTTACTATGTCAATTATGGAAGCGAGATTGCTCAACATGTAAATGAAGTCTCCTACGTAATACACTGATAAAAAATGAGAAATCATGACATTTCCCGACCTAGAAAATAAACGTATCACGCTCATTACCCACTATCTAAAGCTCTTAAAGGATACTTTACTCTGTTCCATTCACAACATCAAACAGTTTTTACAAAGCTGGAATAAACTTATGGCATTTATATTAGAGCATAATGACGATCGGAACTATGTGCAAGCAGTTGCCCCTTTGGTCAGCAGAAAGGGTCGCGGTTACCAATTTTCAACGTCATCATTTTGTTTTCTTTATTGAGTGTTTGATGATTTAGGCCTTGTTCTACTTTTAATTAAAAAAAAAAGGATCTTATGAAAAAGTCAAATAAGTAATAAAAATATTTTTGCAAACTGTGAAGACAAAATTGGAGGCAACAAAACTTAAATAGACAACTGAGAAGAGTCGCATGTCAAGATGAACAGAGGGACAGCAAAAGTACCTTCTGGATGTCTGTAATATCTGTTAATTTTATGACTTTGTTCCTCTTTGATGACCCAGATTTGGAGCTCTCAAAGCACAAGTAGCTGAAAAACAAGGTTAAACAACAGCAGAAATTAGTACAAACACACATGTTGTTTTTAATTCTGTTTTGCTTGAATGCAATAAAAAAAATAGTAAGTCTTTTCTTGGACTTTGAGATTGATAGCCTTTCCCAAGGTTAGGCCTTTAATATCAAATTGATGAGAATCCCACTCCTTACCATCCATTCAGCTGGTATAGAATCTTTCATGCTGGTGCACCGGTGCATGGAACTGCATAATTGTGCAGCTCAGTCCTATTCAAGTGGAATAGACTGAGCTGCAATCCCAGACACAACCACTACAGGATGTGCAGCCCTGTGGCACGGAAACAATGAACAGTATGCGTTGGCCCTTTTAAGTCAGCTGATCCATTGAGGCACTAGAAGTCTACTCCCCAGTGATCGAATACTGATGTCTTACGAATGAAATAGACCATCAATACAAAACTTCAGAAATCCTTTAGAGTATGTGTACAAAGCGTCTTTTCCACAACAGCACCAAGTTTTTTTTAAAGACTTCAGGAAACCGCTTTAGGAAGATATCAGCAGTTTTTTACCAAAGCGGTGTCCCTAGCGGTTTTGTCTTCGCTCTTCCTGTGGCTCCATCGCCAGTGTCCTTTACTCTATACTTTCAAGTATACAAAAAGGAGATTTTTGTGTACTCACCGTAAAATCTCTTTCTCTTAGCCTTTAATTGGGGGACACAGAACCGTGGGAGTTATGCTGCTGTCCACTAGGAGGCGACACTATGCATAATCTGAAAAAGATTAACTTTGGCTCCTCCTCTGCAGTATACACCCCTGGACGGCGTCAGCCTTCTCCAGTTTTGTGCAAAAGCATTAGGAGGAATATACCAGAAACATAACCATGCCTGTAAAAAAAGGCTACTATAAACAGGCTCAAACAACAATATGAGAACACAACCGTAACAACGGCCCGCAAGGGCTACAGGGTGGGAGCTGTGTCCCCCAATTAAAGGCTAAGAGAAAGAGATTTTATGGTGAGTACACAAAAATCTCCTTTACTCTGTCGCCTTATTGGGGGACACAGAACCGTGGGACGTCCTAAAGCAGTCCCTGGGTGGGAAGCAGTGGACGAATATTGTGCTGACAGTCCCCTAGACTTGGGGTACTGCCGCCTGCAGGACCCGTCTACCCAGGCTCGCATCCGCTGAGGACTGGGTATGCACTCTGTAGTGTTTTGTAAATGTGTGCAGGCTAGTCCAAGTGGCTGCCTTACACACTTGATGTGCTGAGGCTTGATGCCGAATGGCCCAAGAGGCCCCTACCACCCGCGTAGAGTGTGCCGTGATACCGGCCGGAAGGGGAGAATTGTTGAGGCGGTAAGCCTCTTGAATGGTGGACTTGATCCAACTAGCAAGGGTGGCTTTGGAAGCCGGTAGGCCCTTGCGAACGCCTTCTGGAAGAAGGAAAAGTGAATCAGACTTCCGGAAGGGAGTAGTCCTAGACACGTAAATACGCAATGCCCTGACAAGCGTATGCAGAGCCTTCTCTACCCTATGAACGGGAGCCGAGCCACATTGAGGTGGAAGCTGGACATAACCTTCGGAAGGAAGGATGGTACTGTACGGAGAACCACCTTGTCCTGATGAAAAACCAGGAAGGGTTGTCTGCAGGAAAGAGCTGAAAGTTCAGACACCCTGCGTAGCAAGGTGATTGCCACCAGGAAAACCACTTTCTGTGATAGAAAGCGGAGTGAGACCACCCTAAGGGGTTCAAAAGGAGGTGAATGTAGTGCTGTCAAGACCAGGTTGAGGTCCCACGTCTCCAACGGACGTTTGTAGGGGGGAACCAATCGGGAAACCCCTTGGAGAAAAGTCTTCACTTGCGGCTTGTTAGCAATACGCCTCTGAAAGAGCACTGAAAGCGCTGACACCTGGCTCTTCAGCGAGCCCAGGGATAGCCCGGCGTCCAGGCCTGACTGAAGGAACCCGAGGACCTTTGGAAGAGAATAGGGAAGTGGAATCTGCCCACGAGAGTTGCACCATGTGAAGAAAACCTTCCAGGTACGATAGTAAATCCTGGCTGAAGTTGGCTTTCGAGCCCTGATCATGGTTTTAACAACGTCCGGTGAAAAACCTGCTTGGGTCAAAACCCAGGTCTCAATGGCCACGCCGTCAAATAGAGAGCCCCTGAGTTCTGGTGGAAGAACGGGCCTTGTGACAGGAGGTCGGGACGTGTGGGGAGACACCAGGGAGCGTCTGCTGTGAGTTGCACGACGTCGGCGTACCATGTACGCCTGGGCCAGTCTGGAGCGATCAGAATGGTGGGAACACCCTCTTGTTTGATCTTCCTCAGGACTCTGGAGATCAGGGGGAGGGGTGGAAAAATGTACAGAAGCTGGAACTGGGTCCAGTCCTGAACCAGGGCATCTGCTCCAAGCGATCGCGAATCGCGCGTCCTGGCCATGAAATTGGGAACCTTGGCATTGAGATGGGATGCCATCAGATCCACGTCCGGGGTCCCCCAACGATGACAGATCTGACCGAAGACTTCGGGATGGAGAGACCATTCCCCCGAGTCCATTCCTTGTCGGCTGAGATAGTCGGCTTTCCCAGTTGTCCACACCCGGAATGTGGACCGCGGAGAGTACCGACCTTGCATCCTCTGCCCATTGTAGGATACGCGTTACTTCGGTCATCGCCTGGATGCTGCGGGTGCCGCCTTGATGGTTCACGTATGCCACTGCCGTGGCATTGTCTGACTGTACTCTGATATGAGAGTCTGCCAGCAAGTGATGGAAGGCTTTCAACGCCAGGAAGATGGCCCGAATTTCCAGGATGTTGATGGGCATGGTCGATTCCCTTGGTGACCTCCTGCCTTGCGCTCTGTGATGTAGGTACACCGCGCCCCAACCCATAAGGCTTGCGTCGGTGGTCAAAACCTTCCATTGACCGGAGAGAAAGGATTTTCCCCTTGCAAGCGAGGTTGGCTTGAGCCACCAGTGCAGGGACCTCCTGGTGTTTGCTGATAACCGGAACTCCCTGTCAAGGGAGAACGGATTCCTGTCCCAGGATTTGAGGATGGCCAGTTGAAGGGGTCTGAGGTGAAACTGGGCAAATGGTACCGCCTCCATTGCTGCTGCCATCCTGCCAAGTACTCTCATGGCATACCGGAGAGATCTGGGGGACTTGCGGAGGAGTGTGTGAACTCCCAGACGGAGAGCCAGTGCCTTGTCCCTGGGGAGGATCACCAGACCCTTGGAGGTGTCGCATAGCATCCCCAGGAAGGTCAGAGACTGACTCGGGGTAGTCGAGGACTTCCGTAAATTGACTAACCATCCCAGGCGCGTCAGAGTGTCGATCGTGATCGAGACGTTGACCTCGCAGTCCTTGAGGGTGGGGGCCTTGATGAGAAGGTCGTCCAGGTATGGAACGACTACTATGCCTCTGGAGTGCAGAACATCCATGGTAGCTGCCATGACCTTTGTAAATGTTCTGGGGGCCGTGGCCAGACCGAACGGGAGGGCCACAAACTGGTAATGGTCTTGGTTGATTGCGAATCTGAGAAACCTCTGATGGGCGGGAGCAATCGGTATATGCATGTATGCGTCCTGTATGTCTATGGAGGCAAGATATTCTCCTTTTTCCATAGACGCAACAATTGACCGGAGGGATTCCATGCGGAAGTGACGAACTCAAACGTACTTGTTGAGTTGCTTGAGGTCTAGTATGGGTCGGACGCTGCCTCCCTTCTTGGGCACCACGAACAGGTTGGAGTAGAACCCTCGGAAGCGCTCTTCTGCTGGGACTGGCACTATGACTCCTGCTCGCAGGAGGGAAGAAACCGCTTGACGGAAGGCCTGAGCTTTGAGCGGGGATTTTGGAGGTACAGAGGGGAAAAAACCTGTGCGGTGGGCTGGTAGTAAACTCGATTTTGTATCCTGAAGACACTATTTCCTTGACCCACTTGTCTTCTGTAATAGGCAGCCAGACCTGCTGAAAGAGTAGCAGTCGTCCGCCTACGAGTGGGGTGTCTTTGAGAGGGCATGAGTCAGGACGAGGGAAAAGTCTGAGGTTTTCCTCCTTTAGGTTTTGCCTGGCTTGCCTTTGATTGCCAGTTCCTGTCCGGCCTCTGTGCCGCACGTGTGTTGTCCCTGCGGGGGGAACGATTACGGTTTTGTGCTGGGCGTGAGACGGACCAGCCCGAAGAATTCCGAAAGGATCGGAAACGAGATTGATTACGCCTTTTAAACGTGCGTTTTGGTCTTAGTTGAGGGAGGGAAGTACTTTTGCCCCCCGGTAGCATTGGATATCATTGTATCCAGCTTTTCACCGAAAAGACGGCCACTGAAGTACGGGAGATTTGTTAGGGACTTTTTTGAGGCCGCATCCGCTTTCCATTCTCTTAGCCAGAGAATACGCCGGATTGTAATGGCATTTGATGCTATTCCCGCTATTCCTCTTGCAGAGTCCAACGCTGCAAGGACCATGTAATCTGCCACCACTGCAATTTGCACCGCCTGGTCCGCCAGCTGAGGATTTGAAGCTTGAAGGCCCTTTTGCAATAGAGCAGCCCAAGCCATGATGGCCTTGGCTGCCCAAACTGAAGCAAATGCGGGTACCAAAGAGGCACCTGCCGCTTCAAAGATTGAACGAGCCATGCGTTCGACTTGTCTGTCTGCCGTGTCCTTGAGGGTTGAACTGTCCGGCAGCGAGAGAAGCGTTTGTGCTGCCAGCCTAGAGACTGGAGGGTCCACTTCAGGCGGATCTGTCCAATCCTTGGTGTCTCTCTGTGGAAAGGGGTATTTTGATTCCAAATACTTGCGATTGGCGAATTTTTTCTCAGGCTGCGAAAAATGCTTAGAAAGGATTTTTTGAAATTCCGGGTGATTAGGGAAGACCTTCGATGGTTTCTGAACACTTTCAAAGGAAATCTTGTGTTCTGGTGCTTCCGGGGTTGGATCTGAAATGTCCAGCACCCGAAGGATGGAAGAGACGATATCCTCAACTATCGCAGTATTGCTAGGGGGACAAGGGAGCAAAGCGTTCTCTGTTTCGTTATCTGAATTGGAGTCACATATGCCCTCTGAGTCCTGCGCATCGCTAAGGAGCTCCCTAGCGGGCGAACTAGAGCGGAGGTTTCCCGTGGTCTGGGATCGTTGTGGAGATCCGCATTGTCCTTCTCTATCAGGGGACGGCCTCTGTGACCTGAGGCCACTGTGTCTTTCCCTGGAGGGGGAAGACCTATTGCTATGTGAGTACGCAGCTGAACACGACCTGTGGGTCCGCTTACGCCTCGAACTGTCGGAAGCTCCCTGATCATGAGGCCGGACGTCCCTTTGCTGGGTAACGTTCATAGCCGAGACATGACCCTGCAGAGCCTGCAGTAATGTGGAGGTCAGGTTATCTATAGACTGTGTCATAGACTGCGACATCTGAGTCGCCCATTCCGGCGCAGTAGCGGTCGCAGAAGCGTTGGTAGGGACTTCTTGGGGTTCTGATCCTGTTTTTTGGGTACAGTCCCGGCAGTGCGGGTACGTGCTGCCGCTGGGGAGAGTGGCCTTGCAGGCTGTGCAGACTGCATAAAAGCAGTCTTGCCTGGTTCTTTTCCTTGAGCCCGACATAGTACCTAGGCTGATTAGTGGAGGCCCTACAGGGGTATCTACGCAGAGGAAAGGAGGAGAGCGCTATATGGTATAGCAATTCACAGCTGAGTACCAAGGACCCAGCTGTGATCTTACGCCACCGGTGCTCCCCCTTAGGTCCAGCGCTGATAAATCCCACGTCCTGTGCCCCCCGGAGACTGCTGTGCTGCCTTCTTCCAGGTGCAGCAAGATGGCCACCGGATTCTGAGGTGGAGAGGGAAGGGGGCGGAGAGCTGGAAAAGGGCGCACTGGGCCATGTAAAAGCGCGCCCCTCCTGCCTCGATCCGCCCCTTCTATGACACCGCAGTGTCATTTTCGTCATCCGGGGGGCGGGCCGGTGGGCGGCGACTTCGGCTAGGCCGAAGCCGCGGCCTAAGTTGGAGGTCTCCTGCCCAGCAGGGCTCCAGGATGGCGCGGTCGTCCGCGGGAGAGTCGGATTTAAACCAGACCCCCCCAGAATGAAAGGAGGGCTGGCGGTGGGGCCATATATGTGACTGGGGCCCTGTGGAGGGTCCCTTGTGGCGCCAGTGCTGCAGAGACCGGGGCGCAGGGAGCCCGGTCTCTGATAAGTGCTGTGCCTCTCTGCACCTCCCCCGGTCACAAAAGGAGCCCACAGGTGGACTGGGGTCCCTGGTGCCTGGTACAGGCCCTACCTGTGGTGTCTCAACCTAATACCCCCAGAGGGGGATTAGGGAGGGTGCTGCTGTCACCGTCAGGGGGCTTCATCGTCGCCTCGACCCAGAGCCGGACGGAACTGAGGAAGGAGGGGGGTCTCAACCTCGAACCAGTACCCGAGGGACTGGTGAGGGAGCGACATGGGGAATAGCCACTTCGACCTCAACCGGGTACCCCTAATAGGGGACCGAGGAGGGAGCCATGCCGGGAGTCTCGCTGGAGACCCTCTTTTCTTCATCTGTAGTCCTTTGGAAAAAAATCCAGGAAAAAGACGGAGTGTAAAAAAAAAAAAACTTAGGTGTGCCTCCTGCGACACTAAGCAAAAACTGGAGAAGGCTGACGCCGTCCAGGGGTGTATACTGCAGAGGAGGAGCCAAAGTTAATCTTTTTCAGATTATGCATAGTGCCGCCTCCTAGTGGACAGCAGCATAACACCCACGGTTCTGTGTCCCCCAATAAGGCGACAGAGTAATAGGCGGCTTCCTTGTGAAAGCTGTGCAAGGAATGAGCTCTCTCTTCTTTTAACGTTTCCAACGTCTCGAGAGGTTAAAAGACCAGATAACAATACGTGCACAGCAATGTCTTTTTGATTTTGCTGAGAATTATGCTCATATTATAGGTGCGCTTTTGTGGAATCTTCCTGAAAAAAGTTGTGTGCACATGGCTGATATTTTTGTGGCTGATATTGGAATAACTGCTTCTAGGTCCGACCAGAGGTAGAGTTACAAAAACAGCTGAATGCAGTAGTGCTAGGGCAAAGCGAATTATGCTCTTGGCATAACCTCTTAAAATTGGAGAAATTCCAAAACTCCCATTCATTTATATGCGAGTTACACAAACATGGTACAGCTGTGCTCAGATGTTTTAATTTTGACGACTAGGACCGAAATGCAATTGTTACGTTCTCAGCCATGAAAGCAGAGAAGGGAATAAGCAAAGTTATTTTAAGGTTTTCATCATAAAAGAAAGTCTAGACAAAGGGGCTGTCCTACACACAGAATACATTTTAATCAATAGATTTTGAAATGATAAGATGGACAATTGGATGTGTTAATGTTATAAATTTGCTCCTGTTATTTGCAGAGTCTGACCATGCAGAGCTGCTCCAGTTCATGGTCAGTACATACCACAGCTGCTGGCCAGGGGATAGGATGGAGGGAAGCAGAAGTCACTTATACACAATTATACAGACAAAATAACTGCGGATCACAACTACTACTTTCTCCGGTAACACGTTTCCCTGCTTGTTTTATCACAGTAGCAAGTGTCTCAGCCTTCTGAAACTCCTACACCATTGACTTGATTTATGGCAAGCTCAGAAGGCAGGCAGACATGGAAGAAACACTCGCTGCTGTGAAAAAATAGGCAGGGAAAGGTGTTACCTAAGAATGCACCAGCTGGGATGTTTGGACTGTATACTCACTTTTCACAAGCAAGTTATGCTTCCTCCCCTGGCGAGAGGCTGTGGTATTTGCTGACCATTAACTGGAGCAGCTCTACATGGTCGGACTCGGCAAACAGTATATGGCAGGGCACATTTAGAGGATTATCTTAGCACAGGAACATTTTCTAAGCACATTCAATTGTGGAATGTGTTATTATTCCAAGGATCTATTGATTAAAATTTACGTGGGTCAACCCCTTTAACCTACGGTTACAAAATAAAATTACCGACTGGGTTAAAACGGACATGTCTAGGGTGGTGCCAAAAACTCAAATACTTTACATATGAAGAAATCTGAAGCATTTCTTATGGATGTTTGTTGTGCCCTTTCTCCCAATTACTGCTCCTTCCAATTCATAAATAAATTAAGAACTGTGAATTCTCAATGCGCTTGTCAAGGAGACAAGTCTTTGCAGTCTGGTGCTCTCAGCACTGTTTGAAAAGTGTGACACCTATGTTTCATTTTATTCATAAGTTTTTGGACAAATAAAAACAACAAAACCCAAAAACAATTACTGTATATACTTGTGTATAAGCCGACCTGTGTATAAGCCGACCACCCTAATTTTGTCACAAAAAAAAAACAAAAAAAAACGTACTGACTCGTGTATAAGCCGAGGGTGGAATCCATAGACTTTGCCCCCATATGCTGCTCCATAGACTATGCCCCCATATGCTGCTCCATAGTTTATGCCCCCATATGCTGCTCCATAGATTATGCCCCCATATGCTGGCTCCATAGACTATGCTCCCATATGCTGCTCCATAGATTATGCCCCCATATGCTTCTCCATAGTTTATGCCCCCATATGCTTCTCCATAGTTTATGCCCCCATATGCTTCTCCATAGTTTATGCCCCCATATGCTTCTCCATAGTTTATGCCCCCATATGCTTCTCCATAGTTTATGCCCCCATATGCAGCTCCATAGATTATGCCCCCATATGATTCTCTATAGTTTATGCCCCCATATGCATCTCCATAGTTTATGCCGCTCCATAGTCTATGCCCCCATATGCGTCTCCATAGTTTATGCCCCCCATATGCTGCCCCATATGCTACTCCATAGACTATGCCCCCATATGCTGCTGCTGCAAAAAAAAAAAATTCCATACTCACCTCTCCTGGGTCCATCACCGCTGTTTGCCGCTTCTTGTGTCAGTGACTGTTCAGTCAGCAGATTGGCAGCGTGCACTAACCACATCACCGCGCCCCCTGCTGCCTAAACATCACTAACACAGGATGCAGCAGAGACAGTGGTGAGCAGCGATGGACCGGGGGACAGGTGAATATAGCTATACTCACTCATCCTGCCGCGTTCTCTGCAGCCTCGCTTCTCCACTGTCTCCCTTCCTGTCTTCAGCGGTCACGTGGTACCGCTCATTACACTCATGAATATGCGCATATTCATGAGTGGTAATGAGGAGTACCACGTGACCGCTGAAGACACAGTGGAGAAGCGAGGCTGCAGAGACTGCGGCAGGACAGGCAAGTATGATCTCTGACACCCCCGCTCCCCCTCCGACCCCCAGGTATATGACCCGTGTATAAGCCGAGAGGTTGACTTTCAGCCCAAAAAAATGGGCTGAAAATCCCGGCTTATACACGAGTGAGTATATACGGTACTACAGAATTATTATAATCAGCAAAAATACAATTATTATTCCCTAAAATTATCCAGGCAGCTGATAGGTGTAAGAATGCTCAGATCTAGGAGCTATATACGGTAAGTGTTATAGCTGCCTGCACAGCCCATAACTTTACCCTCTCGTATGTTTAATATGCTGTTAGAGTAGCAGATTGATGATCCTTGCTAGATTTTGCACTCATGCTACCTGTACTAAAGACACCCCACTTCATTTTGTAGACGGGCTGCTGGTATGTGATGTTATCTAAGGCTAATTTTACACTTTCCGCCTTCTTTGCGGTCCGTTATTGCGGCCCGTATCGCCGCATTTTTGTGGTGTACCGCAATAACGGGAAGCAAAAAAGTTTGCGGATCGTCGTTTTTTTCTCCAATACTAAAGAAATAGTATTGGGGGGAAAAAAACGGCATTCCGCAAAACCGGAAGTGACGGCGCAAAACCGTTTGCTTTTGCGGCCCCATTGATTTACAATGGAGGCCGTGTACGTACAAGCTCGATCTTTTATCAAGGCCGCAAAAACGGCCTGTACGGCACACCATGGAATTTTTGCGGGCTGATTTTGCGGCCCCATAGAAATCTATTGGGGCCGCAACAAAAATACGGTAAGTGTAAATCCAGCCTCAATGAGACCACATAGGGAAGGAGAAAACTAACCATTTAAGCCAGAGGAAGCAGAAGAGTTGCGCAGAGGCAAGAAAATAAGCACAAAAGGTCAGCAATATGTACATTATTTTTCATTATTACCTAGTTAATGGCTGCAAGAGATATTTAATAAAAAGCCACAAAACTCAGTTTACAGTTAGGAGGCCCACAGGACTGCTATCATGTACAATGGTAGCAAACCTATTGTGAACAACTTACTTTTCTGTAACATATAGTACACCATTTCGGATGTAGTCTGTTGGCATTTTCCGATCTCTGTTAATCAAACAGCAGCGCCAGCCTGTGTCACAAGCTAGAAGAAAAAATGGTGGGAAAGGTAACTAACACAGGACACTAGAATCTGACTGCCCTCATGCATAGCCAAGAACACCTAGACTATCTCTGCAACATGGCGAAAGCCATTTTTCTCTTGATAATTGCAATTTGGTGGGATTGAAAATTAGTAGCTGCGTATTTCCCCCATCAGCATGAAGCTTTATGAAAATTTTTGAGAGCCACTGAAAATTCTAATTTAGTTGTCTGCGACTATTTTGCGTCCGTTAAAATGAAAACAATTTTCTGGTCACCTCTACATCCATTTGCTTTTCATGGGTCTGTTATTACCATGTGTACCGTATAGTTCATGAAAGCTTTAGGACTTCTCTACACGATGCATTTTTGAAATGGAAAAATACTGTTTTTTACAGTACCTGCAAAGCGATAGAAGTCTTATGCACATGTTGCTGATTTTTTTCCCTTCAAATTTCAACCAAAGCCTTTTTTTTGCCTCTTTCATTACCATGGTAATCATCAGCTTAATTTTTTATTTTTATACCTTAGACTTTTACGGGTGCAGCGATACCAAGTATTTTTTAAAAGGTCTTTATTTTTAATGGGTGGAAAGGGGAGGGGTGATTTAATTTTTAAACTTAAAAAAAAATAATTCCAAATAATCAGAGCTGGAAGACACAGATATGGCTTATATAGTGGGCATCTCCCAAATGTGTAGAGCTCAGCTCCTCAGACTTCCCCACACACTTTTTGAGTTAAGGCATTAGGCCACGTTCCATATTT
This sequence comes from Dendrobates tinctorius, assembly GCF_039654945.1. Lineage (NCBI taxonomy): Eukaryota > Metazoa > Chordata > Amphibia > Anura > Dendrobatidae > Dendrobates > Dendrobates tinctorius. The sequence goes on from NW_027361703.1 coordinate 58,070,318, forward strand.
GGTCAGTATTCTACATCAGTATGTGGAAGCCAAAACCCAGAATAGGTGAGAAATGCAGACGTAGTGACGTGTTTCTATTATACTTTTCCTCTGATTGCCAGAATTTTACATCAGTATTTGTAAGCCAAAAATCAGGAACAAATACTGGCCTTAGAGGATTGTTCCCATCTTCTAAGATGGATATTGTCAAATAGTGCCAATAAAAAACAAAAAGCCAGACAAGTTAATTTTTTATTTAATATTAATTTTTTTTTGTATTCTATTTTAATAGGGAACTGTTAAGAAAAAAAGACCCATGATGTTACTTTTTTATCCTTTTCATTTATTTACCTGGCAAGGGGCGCTCCGTTTCTGATAAACTGAAGACCTCATGAAAACTGCTCTTTTTTGTAGTATGGCATCTTCCACCTTCGTCTTCACGGCTTGTTGCTGGTGGCGCACCAGAGGTTACATTAACTTTTGATACTGACTGCATCTGAAAATGAAGAACAATACCTTAGTCTTCTTGAAACAAAACAAGTGGATCAATATCTGGCCAAGAGGGAATCACAGCAAGCACAGATACATAAAGCAGCTAGCAAGGCTCTAAAACAGCAGATTAGTAATATGACAATTCGCTTAGGGTGTGAAGAGAAGATCAGACTACAGCTTGTACCTGCAGAGTAAAAACCTATCGAATTTGGGAGCCTAGAATGTGGTATGCCAACATCTGGTAGACACGTCTGGAAGACCGCTGGCATTTTGCTTTAAAAAAACCCTTATTACAACGTTTCACAGGGAGACGTAGAGGTGACGACTACGGTCAAGAATGGTAAACACAAAACCATACAAACATATTCAGATCTGCTGTATAATATTCTAGTTAGAAGCTCCAGTATTTCAACTTTGAGACCCACAACTTTCCTAAACAGAAACGAGGCTATTTGCTATAAAAAGTCTCTACGCACTTTCCTTAGCCAAAGCTTGAGCATTTACTAAAAAGCAAATTACTACTGTGGACAGTTGCCTCACTAACCATCTTAATCAAGTCAACATTAGTAAAACGCAAAATATATTTTAACGGTTGACCAATAACTTCATGATAGATGCATCATATCTACACATTTTTTTTGTTACGTAACATGTATATACTATCGGTACCGAGAAGCACGGAATATTTGCACACACATTCAATGTTGTAATTAGAACAAGGAAAAGTCATGAATTTATGGAAATCACAGAATTGATAGACATGCTAATGATATGTAAATGAAAAAATGGTAACAAAATGTTTAAAAACACCTCAATTTTTCCCAGAATCAAGTATGAATGCAGTGCGCAGAAACTGACACAAAGACTGACACATCATGGCGTGCTATGAATGAGGTTATTAATAGTTGTCTGAGGAATGTCCTGTCATGCTAAATGTATTTGGGCACACACATCAAGATTCACTCCTGGCAGCTTCTTTGCAATTGCTGATCAATGATGTCCCAGATGACCTCAACGGGAGAGAAGTCTGGAGACGCTGCAGGTCATGAAAGTGCGTTTAGGTCACACAGGCTGTTCACAGTAGAATTAGCATGTTCTACTGGCATTGTTGGGTTAAAAAAGTTACTGGAACACCATTACATTCCCTTGTGAAGGCTTCTTCAAAGTGTTGCACATGAAGTCTCCAATGCGGCTATCAATGCATCCAAGACAAGAGAGGAACTCAACATGGAAATGATACTCCTTCATTCCAGATTCAATTGTGTCTTGCTCTGCAACCTGATAAGACTTTTAGGCCAGTGGCGTTAGGTAAAGAGAACACCTATAAGTGGACACCTGGCTAGTAGCCCAGAGTGTAAACACCTTACGATAGTTTATGTAGACACTGTTTGACACCTTATGCTTGGTATTTGATATCCAATTTCACTTGCAGTACAGAATGGATCACTATGCACCATTCTTTGAATTTGAGGAGACCACATGAGTAAAACCATTAGGAAGTTCTTCATGAAGGAACGTCACACCAGTGGTACTACTGGGATTGTAGTATTGGTGGCATAACATGCGATAGCTAAACCCCACTATCTTCATTTCAGGTGCAACAACAGCTCAGTGTTACACTGATTTGTTCAGGGAACTAGTGGTATAGCCATTTCTCCAAGGTGTCACAGGAGCCATTTTTTTTACATAACGCCAGGCCGCATTTTGCTCGTACTACTGTAACCAGCCTGCGTGGCCTAAATCTGCTAACATGGCATGCAGTGTCTCCAGATTGCTTTGCATTGACCACATCTGGGACATCATTAGTTGACAACTACAAGAGGGAGATGCCAGCAGTGGATCTAGACTATTTGCTTGATCAAATGCATTCAGGAAGGAAGCACACTCCTCAGACAACCATTAATAATCTCATTGATAGCATGCCAAGTTGTGTAAGTGCAGGTATTTCTGATCATGGTGCTCATACTTGATGCCGAAAAAAACAATAAAAATGTTTTGGGGAAGAAAAATAAAAAATCATTTTTCATCATTTGCATATCAGTAACTTGTCTATCCATCCTGTGATTTTCATAATTCCATGACTTTCTTTTTGGTGGTGCAATTTCAATATTGATTAGTGTATAGTCAAGAATTCCTCAAGGAAACATTAATCTGTCAATCAAAATTGGGCTAGGACATTTGTGTTGTCATAATATCCATGGGTACTCAAGAGCCAGATCATGGCCCAAATGTGGGCTGAGACACCAGCTGTTCAGACCCCACAGATCTCAGCAACAAGCAAAATTCTTATGCACCACTGATCGGTTTTGTGCTTGCTTGGTAGGGCCTCCCACTCCGTATAAGACATTAGAAATTCAAGAGATCCAAAGCACTAATGAATAATCCTTAAAAACCTTGCTCTTTATTCCATCAGCTTTGACAAAGTGTGACCACTTTTTTAGTTCATCATCATTTTTTATTGGGGCTTAAAAACTTACTGGTAGATACTTAATCCCAATAGATGCACACTATACTTGGGACATTTTAAATAATCATGTATTCTAATGATCAATCGTATTGGATCTGTGGCATTCCTAGTGTATGATGCTCCTTTCATTATTGTATACAGCAATTACAGTACATATATGTTTTTAACATTGTTGTTTATTTGATGTACTTGATTTCCACCATGACAAACGTGATGGGCTATGAGGAATAGGTGTAGCCCATTTACTATGAGCTGTATATAAAGCTTTGCTTTATGTGTGCATCATAGTTGTATTTTTTTAGGTTTGAGAATGGCCAGAAACGTTACCTTGTCTCCCTTGTGACCACTTTTCAAACATTATGGAAACAAGATAACTTTTTTTTAATGATTAGTCAATGGTGCCTTGGATCTCTTGGATTTCAGCCCCCACAGACCTGGCTTGACAGGTCAGCCACAAGGAGCGGAATTAGCACTGTAGCATGGTACATAAGACCTTAACACTGGCCAGTGTCAGGAGGTTGTGAATGGCAGTCCCTGAAATGAAGGGGAGCTGAAAACAACTAGTATATACAGTTGAATTCAAAATTATACAATCACCATTGCAAATCAGACTTAATAGCAAAAGTTGCAAACTAAAACACAAGAATAGTTTAAGTACCTCAACAACTTACATAAGCAGTTACTCCAAATTATTCACAAAATTCCATTTTCAGTGACTACTGCAGTCTTAGAATTATTCAACGCCTTCATGAGAAGCATCTTTAGAACGTGGCATTGTGAATTGCTGCTAGTCTGATGCTTAACCAGATACCAGCTTCTGGAAGCGTTTTTAAGGAATCTTAGACCATTCCAAATGGGCAATGGCCTCCAGTTCACTAATATTCCTGGGTTGTCCAAAAAGAGAAGGGATCATTGCCTTGCGCACACAAGAAAAAGTATATATAGATAGAAAAGACAAGGGATCTTCATACAAATGGAAGCATAGTCTGCAAGCACAATGTTAAAAGAAACAAAGGCTACACAACACAAATGTAGTGGAATGAGGAAGGTATTACCAGATTCTTAAGGAGGTGGGTGGTCAAAAACGCTCAAATAAATAATGCACCTAAAGCAAAATTTGGTGGTAGCAGGCTCTGAGATTTCAGTTTTCGCAATATTGCGCATTAATGAATGTTGAAGGTCTCAATACCCGAACTTGAACACGTACAGTACAATTCTACTGACCCAAAAGCACAAGAAAAGTCAGCTCAAATATACTTAGACAAAAAGAAAAAAAAGCACAAAGAAGCCACGGAAGTTTTAGGACTATTCTATGAAGTAATGTAATAAAAAGGGAATTTTCGAGCCTACGACTCAGCGTAATGACTGGATGAAGAAGAATGCAGTATATGCTGAAAAGAACATCCTGCCTACAGTGAAGTATTTCAGTAGTTCTGTGATGCTTTTGTTGTGATTTACATGCTCTAAACACAGGAAACCTGCAGCATGTGGAGGGCAAGATGCATTCCATGAAGTTTTAGGATATCCTATAAGAGAACGTTGTGTCATTGGTGAGAAATTGAAGCTTGGCCGTAATTGGAACTTTTAACTCCAACAATGATCTCAAGCATACTTGAAAGTGCACAGAGCCTTGGTTTCAGATCTAGACGTGGGAGATTCTGGAGTGGACGTCACAGTTGACTTACTTGAACCCCACAGAAAATCTTAGGTGGGATTTGAAGAAGATAGAGCACGCAAACGCATAATTATTACTGAACTGTAGAAAGTTATCCATGAGGAATGCGCCAATCATACTCTAAGCGCTGCCAGAAGCTGGTGTCTGCCTATGCATCACATTCACATAACAGACAAAAAGACTTTAAAACTTAGTAAAGATGCTTGACATGAACAGTGTTTAATAACTCTAACACTGCAATAGTCAGAATTAGTAGCATTTTTTGTTAAATCTGGAAACACCACTGCTTATATTAGTTGGGTTCAGCTATAAAAATTGTTCTTCATTGGTTTATTGCAAACGGGTTTGAATAATATGTTGCCACTATATTTTTATGCTTTTCTTCCTTTTGGTCAAACCTAATATTTGGATTCTAAATTATTTTGTGTAGCTGGTAAGTGGTTTAAATATTAAGAGTTTATCTAGTATTTGGATTACTGTCAGGAGCTGGTCTGGGTATTGACCAATTGCAGCAGTCTGGTCTGGGGGTCTGACTAGTTGTAGGGGCCGGGTCTGGTATTTGACTAACTGTAGGGGCCTGGTCTTGGGTTTGACTGTATGGGTATGGTCTGGGGATTGAATAAATGTAGGAGGTTTGGTCTAGAGAGTCAGATTAATTTTAGGGGGGGGGGGGGCTGGCTTGGAGACTAAGCAACTTTAGTAATTTGATCTGGGGTTACAGGTCATGACATGGAGTTTAAAAGTCCAATCTGGGCATGCAATTACTTATGGGTCTGGGTTGTTGATTGATTTACAAGCATCAGGTCCAAATGATGTCGGGAATGTGACACCTTTTTTGTTTGGTTTCAATTAATTTAGATGCGTAGATGATTTTTTTTCCCCATAAACAAATCTTTTGTTAATATTGGAGGTAGCCTTGAAGGACGTTTTTACATTTTCATTATATTCTTTAGGCCGTCTTCCCTACATCCACATGATGAACAGTACCCAACTTATTCACAAGTTTCAGCCTACACGCCTGATTTGTTTCATTATCATGGCACTGTGGTTATTTGCCCGAGAATAAGTGAAGGAAGAAGCAATCTGAATTCACAAGTCAACCTTACAGGTGTTTTCCAGTGGCCCCACCCACACAAATTTAACAAAAGCCAGCTGAACCCACCAAATTTGGTAGGGCCAGACTTCCATTTGTTTGGGGGGGGTGTCCCGATTCTCTCACCGCACTATCATTTGCTGCAGGGAAAGACTGGGTCTTAGGAATTTAATAGCAGATCTGTGTTTTCAGGGGAGAAAAGCCACTTCTCTCTCCCCTGCCAAGCCAGACCCTCTCTCCCAAACAAAGCCACTCATGGTGGAGGGTGGGAAAGGAGTCGGTAGATAGCCACCTGCCACCTCACGTCCATGGCCAGCTTCAGAACCTTACGTAACGTCGCCAAACTCCAAAGTGTACAGTTTTGAATGGACATATTAGCCTGGTGCATTGTTGTAACAGTTTATAACAGAATTCACAATCTACATGTACCTTTAAAAGCAGTAAACTGAATGTACACAGTGAAGATGGATCATTACCATTTACTAACTCGATAATATTCTCTTCTAAGCTTGAATCTACCGTATTTATAATACTTGAAAGTGTCCGGCATGAAGAATTTTTCCTTTATTGATATAAATACTTATATCAATATATAAATTTTCATGCTATTGAATGGCTGTAAGCATGAAATGCTAGCCAGATAAATTACAAAAACCAAAATGTATCGTCCCAGAGATTTGAAAAACTGGCTAATGAAAATGGATCAATATATATAAATTTTATTATGTGACCAGCCCCATGCTGCATACAAGCGGAAATGACATGCACAAGTACAGTTTTAGTGGCAATGGAGAAATAGCCCTGAAAGTGAGCACACAGATTAGAAGAAATGTGGAGCAACAAAAAAGTTGGTCAAACAGACTAGATTAGGTGGTTAATGGAATCCAAAAGAACCAACAGCACTCTAGAGATCCGTACCTTTTCATGCCCTGACAGCTAGCAGGAAAGGAAACAAACACATATGTGACAGTGACAAAAGAAAAAGTGACAGCGTCGACATTTTATCCACGCAATACACACAGGAGCTGAGCAGAAAAATGCACAAACACTACAGATATGCACAATTACTATCAATACTCTACTACTGGTTGCTGCAGTGAAATGCAGGGAATAAAATGTAACAATGGGCGGAACAGTAAATGTTGATGTGTATCGACCATTTCTCCTCAGTCCTAGACCTCTACGACAACATCTCCATACCCCTATGGTAGCTATTCTGTTAATACTGCTTGTACTGTCAAAAACCTACAATATAATCGATTTCAGATCACTATAGTCCAGTGTAAGATCCACTGGAAGAAGTCCGTGAAAGCTTTGAAAAATATCTATGAATTAAAAAACCAACATAATAATATGAATGGATATGATAAATCAGCTTGCACATTGGCCCACTGTAGCAGAACCGTTCTTATACATACACATCAGTAGGAAAATGTGTCACAAAGACACTCTGCTACAGCTGCACAGAAGAATGCACAGCCTGGGCCAAGGATGCGGTCTGTCCGACGGCATACCGGTTCTGTCATTGGCCTTCACAGAAAAGCTTGCCTCCTGCATCGGATGGAGACTAAATAAACAGACAGTGAAGACAATGACGAGCATAAAGAGATTCGGGCGAATTTGGGATTTTTTTCCGCATAGAACCCAAACTTTTCTATAACGGCCATCAGATGAAAAAGGTCAACCCAAAAGAGAGTCACTACTAGTTTAACCTTACCTGCAACATGGCACGTATCCCACACCGAAGAGTTATTTTAATTAGAAAACAAAATTTTATATAAACCATGGTTATATTGCATATGCTACCATTCCCAAACTACATTGCAGAACAGAGCGAAGAATTAAAGGTTCCCAGACAAAGGGAGTACTTGCTTGTAATCACATGTATAAGCATCTACAAACATGACTGCATTACTAGACTGTTACTACAAGAAATAATGTGAATATAACAATACACTAGAATACAGATGCTGCAAATGTCAGGTTTGCTCCAATTAGCTGCTCAATGCAACTTATATGGATGGATTTACAGCACCAGCTACATGGAATGCAAGATAACAAGACTTTCCTTTTAAAGAGGACCTTTCACCAAATATTCCACGTTGAACTGGATACAGGATATAATAGTGGCTACAGAACGGAATTTTTTTATTTTTTTACCTCTCCATTGTAGAAATATCATCAAAGTATTTGGCACCAGATAGGATGGGAGCGTGTACTTCTACTTGTATGGTGATGACCAATCATAAGCAGGCAACAACACTCATGGAAAAAAAACAAAAAACATCTCCAACATAACTTTGAGCAGGAATCTCATACCAGGAGATCAGAGTTGAATCACTGAATCTCACACACTAAGGCTAAGTGCACACGTACCGGAACGCTCGCGGAAATTACCGCGAGAATTCCGGAATTCCATTCCGCGGGAAAATCGCATTTTAAATTCCAGCGATTTTCCCGCGGAAAAACTAGCATTTTGCAAGCGTATTTAGCTTGTAAAATGCTAGCGTTTTCCAAGCGATCTGTAGCATCGCTTGGAGAATGATTGACAGGTTGGTCACACTCGTCAAACATAGTGTTTGACGAGTGTGACCAACTTTTTACTACTGAGGCCGCCTATGCAGCATCAGTAGTAAAAGATAGAATGTAAAAAAAAAAAAATAAAAAATGGTGTTATTCTTACCTTCCGACGTCCCGCGCATCCGTTCCCAGTAATCCTTTGCGAAAATGCCCACGATGTCTCGCGGTTATTCGCGATGACGTCGCGAGAATGACCGCGAGACTTCGCGATCCCGCGAGAACGGACGCCATCGCGGGCATTTTCGCAAAGGCTTACTAGGAACGGGAGCGTGGAGAGAGGCGGGAAGGCTGCGCGGGACGCCGGAAGGTGAGAATAAGAATATAACAATATTTTTTATTTTAAATTCTATTTTTTACAGGGATATGGTACCCATAGCCCCGAGGACAGTCTCCTCTCCTCCGGACCGTGGGTACCATCGGCAATTCTTCTGCTTACTTTCCGCATGGTGTGCACAGCCACATGTGGGAAGTAAGCGGAACAATGCATTCCTATGGGTGCGGGATCGCCGCGATTCCGAAAAATTAATGAGCATGCTGCGTATTTTACCGCGAAGCGATTCCGCCGCGGTAAAAACCGCCGCATTAGCACAGCATTGCGGAATCCCATAGGAATGCATGGGATGCTTATTTTTCGCGTTTTCGCGGCAAAATCGCGCGGTTAAAACCGCCGCGGAAACGCGAAAAAAACGCCACGTGTGAACTCAGCCTAACTTCCTACGTGAGTCACTGTTTGGGGGGTCGGGGTGGAGAGGCAGCGTAGCAGAGTTTAGCTGCATCACATAACAAATCCTCATATCAGCTCTACGGACTACAGAGAATGTCAGAAATCACACTTATGTCTGCTGTGCTCAAGCAACTTGTAATCGCTCTGCAAGGAGATCAAGGTGTCATTACATCTCACCCAGTAATAACCTGTCTGGTTCTAGACTCACACATATGTAAGATGTAATGACACCATGCTCTGATCTCACTGCAGAACAAGTACAAGTTAAGAACAACAGATGAGTGCTCAAAGTGTCAGTATCACATATCTCCAGAGGTAGCATGTGGAAGGAGCTGCACAGCAGAGGTGACAGAGCTATAAAAGGACAGCTTGAGAGAAGGGTTTGTATTGTGACGCAGCTAAACTCAGCTGTTCTGCTCCTCCAAAACACAGGGATCTTATCTGAAAGGTGCAAGTCATCTAGGCATTCTAATCATGCAGGAGCTTAGACTGGAAGATCAGAGTTGTTGGTCAAAACTAACACGGAGAAAGCTACTCTAAGCTATGTTAGGATGTGTTCTTCTTTCCCAAAATTATTGCTACATGCTCATGATTGGTCAGCATCATACAAGGAGAAGTACATGCTCTCAGTGACACCTGTTTGATAACACCCACTTGTACTTAATTAGGTGCCAACTCCATTGAATGTGACTATCTCCACAATGTACAGATGAAATTATATATTTAAAAAAAAAGTTTATTCTGCTTTGCAGCCTCTATCATGTGTCCAGTTCAACATGAAAAATTTGGTAAGAATCATACATTTACTCTTACGAGAATGCTAAATTTCAAGCTGTTATAATACCGTAAAAAAAAATAAAAATGGGGCATTAGAACTTTATCACTTACTGTATCCTATGGGACTTGAACCTGTGATCATCCGATCACTTGTATTAGTTTACAGCAATGCCACAGTATTGCAGTACATAGTAAATATCGTGGTCTCCTAAAAAGCACAGTCACAGGCTGGACTTCTAAGGGGCACCATAAGGGCTGGCACAGGTGTCTTCAGCAGAACCCTGGCTGACATAGCAATCCATCAGCACCCCACAATTACGTAGGGGAAGGATGGGCACATAGAACAGCGTGCTCCCTGGACCAAGCACTGTAATGTTGCCATCAATAGACCGACAGTGGCAATTAAGCAGCTGACAGCAGCGGGAAGTGCTCTGCTACACACATTGCTGTTAAAGCCAGATGAAGGCTGTAGAAAACATAGCTGCCAGAAAAGATGTGGGCTCATCTCCCTAGTTCGCTTCAAAGACTAGGACATGACATATGATGTGTGAATATGGCAAATGTTGAAAAAGATCTTTGTATCAGACAGGAGAACTAAATATAAAGCAATGGGTGAAGTTTATAATGCCAAGTCTGTTCACACATTTGCTTTGACGTGATGTGTAATATAAGACAGCATGAATTTTCTACAATGTTACTACTATTCTGGATTGCAGACTTTTTCATCATTGAAATATTACTAATTGTTCAGTGACTATTGGGAAATTTTATCTAGAACAAATTTATTAGCAGTCATAGGTGACATTTATTTTTTTACAACTGAAAATATCTGCAAAAGGCCTGGATAACTGCTCCCCTTTATCTTCTTGTACAGGAATATTTATCAGCTGATGCATGTTTAATGTAGGCGACTCCACATTTTATATTGCGGTTTCTATGCTCACCCTTCTAGACGCAGTTACATTTGTTCGTTCTTTAAGCTGTGGATCTGTAGGGAGGTTTGTCCAGATAATGTATGGAGTGTCATACTTGTCACGGAACCTCGGACACCGCTTGAAAACGAAATCAATGAGGAAAAACTTAATTCCAGCGTAGAGCCCTAAAAAAGCAAAAAGGATCACATGAGCAAGCAATATAATAAATCTAGTGGAATACTACATGTTGATTGTTAGCCCTTTCAGGACCAGAAAGTGTTCAAACTTCTGTGCTTTTTTTAATTTTCCCCTACTTCCAAGAGACAAATTTTTTTTTTTATTTATCCATGAAGAAAGCCATAGGAGGGCTGTTTTTTGCAGAGCCATTTGTAGTTTTGAATATGACAGTTCACATTACCATGTACTGTACTAAAAAATGGGGACACAATTCCAAGTTAGGTAAAAAGAAAAAAAAAAACCGAGTTTTATTTTTATGCCATTCTTTGTACAGTAAAAAATTACTTGGTAGTATAACTCTTCAGGTCAGTACAAGTATGGCGTTACCAAACAAATATAAAAACACTTAGTAGTGAAAATAAAAAATTCAGATCTTTACTTCTTTCTTGTTGGCATTAATGTAAGAGTAAACTAATTTTATATGTTGATATATCAAACTTTTTCTGTCGGAGAAATACCAAATATTTTTATTTGCCAATTTTCTTCAGTTCTTTATTTTGATAGTAGGAAAAGGTGGTGATTTAAAACAGATATTTTTTTAGACTTAAAAAACTTTTGTTTTAATCTTCAGTGTCTCTGTGGGACTTAAACCAGCGATAATTTGATTGCTTATAGGCGGAGCATTAAAGGAGGGCCGACCAAGACTGCATTTACTGGGGCTAGCAGTAGGTCCCCAGCTGAAATGACAACCCTCCTGTTCACTGTGATCACGTTACCGGGAGATGATGACAGCTAGTGCATGGGTGCACACCAGCAGTGACGCCATTTCAATGCTACTGTCAGTGACTAAAGGCCTTTAAATGCGGATCTTATAGGCAGATACACAGGAAGCATCTGCCAGGTATGGTGCAGGCTTTGACATCAGATCACATAATTTTACATGATGTGGCGGCGTAAAGGGTTACGGGATTCACAGTGCGCCAAATAGATCTTTACGGTATTTGATTTTAGCTGTCCTTTAAAAGAGAACCTATCAGCACCATTTTGTAATGTAAAGTAATGTGCGTCTTTAATCATTTGAAATTTTCTGATAATTAAATATTGGTGGACAAGGACCAGACTGTACAAAGGGTTTTCTTCTCCCTATCTGTGTTTCCCATCCCTTCCACCTGCCTCCGGTCATTGCTGATATGTCAAAGAGGAGGAAGGTCATTCACAGACCGGAGGCAGGTGGAATCACAGACCGGGAGGAGAAGACCCTCTGTACAGTCCGGCCCTTGTGCACCAAAATCTAAGTAGCAGAAAACGTCAAATACTGAATAAAGAAGAACATCAGATTTCTTCACCAAATGTATCAACTTACTAAGTATTAGCGTATAGAAAAAAAAATATTCAGAACAATAACACCAATTAGTGTACTACTTACCTATACAGAGTCCAATCAGTCTATATGGAAAAAAACAGGATGCGATGAAGGCCGCCCATAAGCCAACATATAGTTTCTGTGTAATTTCTGGCTGGACCCACATGAAAAGGCTAAAGTTGAAACATAAAAGGAACAGATTTGTATATACATATATACACACACAAACTAACTAACTAAAAAGCTCTAAAAATAACATACATCACATACTTTTTTATTTTTTCCAGTATGTCTGCCATCTTTCCAAACAGGTTCTGAGAAAAGAGCACAAGGATTATTACGTTTTATTGCAGAGTGGAACTGGCCATAATATACCAAAGTGCTGCAATGAAAAACACCATACTGACAGAAGGAGTGAGACAACTTACAAGACATTAACTTCATTTATTAATGGGCATATATTTTTCTCAAAGGTCACACTTCAGCAACATTGTAAAGGCCCTGTCACACATAGCAATCTCGCTAGCGAGATCGCTGCTGAGTCACAAGTTTTGTGACACAACAGCGATCTCACCAGCGAGATCGCTGTGTGTGACTGCGATCAGATACCGGCCCCCCTGCCGGTATCGCTGATCGCTGCAAGAAACCTCTGGACATTTCTTTGGTCGCTGATCTCCCGCTGGCCAGCATGCATTGCTGCGTGTGACAGGCGGAAGACCAGCGATCAGCTGGTAACTAACGTACACATCGGGTATCCAAGGGACGCGCGTCCCTTAGATACCCGATGTGTACGTTAGTTACCAGCTCCCTGTATCAGCCGCTGGTAACTAACGAACACAGCGACGCCACGCGCTCGGCGTCGCTGTGCTGATCGCTGGTGAAGCTGTCTGTTTGACAGCTCACCAGCGATCACATAGCGACTTTCCAGCGATCCTGAAACGTTGATATCGTTGTCGGGATCACTGGTAAGTTGCTATGTGTGACTCCAGCTAAGACAGACTACTTCTAGGGGGATACTGGTTCCTTTAGCAAACATACAGACCTATCACAAAAAGGTGAACAACTTAGCTGCTATTACAGGGACTGTCAGCACGGAATGACTGTTCAAACCATGCACAGGCGCTCGGTGCTTCATGGCGGAGCCACATATTTACATACACCTTCCCACCTGCTTGTTTTCCTTCTATCTCTGCCCCTTCTTTGATTGACAGCTCTGGCCTCAGAGCATGAGAAGGGCGGAGATAAGAAGAAAAACAAGCAGGTGGGAAGGTGTATTTAAAGGTATGGTAGCACCATGATGCACAGTGCTTGGTTTGAACAGTCATTCTGTGCTGACAAGAGTCCCTTTAATAAGTCTCAGAGCCAGCCTTACTGCATTCATCTACAATAATAATAACTGTTTATACTCGAGTATAAGCCAACACAAGCATAAGCCAAGGCACCAAATTTTGCCACGAAAAACTGAGTAAACTTATTGACTCGAGTAGAAGCCTGGAATGCATTATCCCCTCATCCCTAACCTGGTATGCATGGCTCATTTTACCCTATCCTTGTATGCATGGCTCCTTATCCCCATCCTTGTATGCATGGCTCCTTATCCCCTATCCTTGTATGCATGGCTCCTTATCCCCTATCCTTGTATGCATGGCTCCTTATCCCCTATCCTTGTATGCATGGCTCCTTATCCCCTATCCTTGTATGCATGGCTCCTTATCCCCTATCCTTGTATGTACGGCTCCTTATTCCCATCCTTGTATGCATGGCTCCTTATCCCCTATCCTTGTATGTACGGCTCCTTATTCCCATCCTTGTATGCATGGCTCCTTATCCCCATCCTTGTATGCATGGCTCCTTATCCCCATTCTTGTATGCATGCCTCCCCGTCCCTATCCTTGTATACATGGCTCCACCTCCCTGTACTTGTATGTATGGCTCCTTATCCCCTATCCTTGTATGCATGGCTCCTTATCCCCATCCTTGTATGCATGGCTCCTTATCCCCATTCTTGTATGCATGCCTCCCCGTCCCTATCCTTGTATACATGGCTCCACCTCCCTGTACTTGTATGTATGGCTCCTTATCCCCTATCCTTGTATGCATGGCTCCTTATCCCCATTCTTGTATGCATGGCTCCTTATCCCCATCCTTGTATGCATGCCTCCCCGTCCCTATCCTTGTATACATGGCTCCACCTCCCTGTACTTGTATGTATGGCTCCTTATCCCCTATCCTTGAATGCATGGCTCCTTATCCCCAATCCTTGTATGCATGCCTCCCCATCCCTATCCTTGTATACATGGCTCCACCTCCCTGTACTTGTATGTATGGCTCCTTATCCCCTATCCTTGTATACATGGCTCCACCTCCCTGTACTTGTATGTATGGCTCCTTATCCCCTATCCTTGAATGCATGGCTCCTTATCCCCATCCTTGTATGTATGCCTCCCCATCCCTATCCTTGTATACATGGCTCCACCTCCCTGTACTTGTATGTATGGCTCCTTATCCCCTATCCTTGAATGCATGGCTCCTTATCCCCATCCTTGTATGCATGCCTCCCCATCCCTATCCTTGTATACATGGCTCCACCTCCCTGTACTTGTATGTATGGCTCCTTATCCCCTATCCTTGTATACATGGCTCCACCTCCCTGTACTTGTATGTATGGCTCCTTATCCCCTATCCTTGAATGCATGGCTCCTTATCCCCATCCTTGTATGTATGCCTCCCCATCCCTATCCTTGTATACATGGCTCCACCTCCCTGTACTTGTATGTATGGCTCCTTATCCCCTATCCTTGTATGTATGGCTCCTTATCCCCATTCTTGTATGCATGGCTCCTTATCCCCTATCCTTGTATGCATGCCTCCCCATCCCTATCCTTGTATACATGGCTCCACCTCCCTGTACTTGTATGTATGGCTCCTTATCCCCTATCCTTGTATGCATGCCTCCTTATCCCCATCCTTGTATGCATGGCTCCTTATCCCGGTCCTTGTATGCATGGCTCCTTATCCCCATCCTTGTATGCATGGCTCCTTATCCCCATTCTTGTATGCATGCCTCCCCGTCCCTATCCTTGTATACATGGCTCCACCTCCCTGTACTTGTATGTATGGCTCCTTATCCCCTATCCTTGAATGCATGGTTCCCATAAAAATAAAAAACAAACAAACACATCTTACATACCTTGCCTGCACGCCCTCGCTGCATCTCGTTCCAGCGTCAGCAGCACTTCCTGCAAAGCAATCACGTGGCCCCGCTCATCAAGGTAATGAATACTCATTCCATGCCTATAGGAGTGGAGAGGCGTACATATTCATTACCTTAATGACCGGGGTCAGGTAATCGCTCTGCAGGAAGAGCTGCTGGTGCCGGAATAAAGGAGATGCAGCGAGGGCGCACAGGAAGGTGAGCAGGATGTGTGCTGGAAGGTGAGCAGGATGTGTGCTGGAAGCCAGCAGCTGCGGCTGTCACTGTGTGCACAATAAGAGAAAAGAATATTCATTTCTCTAGAGGGCTTTGTGGATAAGGATTCAAGTATGAGGGGGGCGTTTTCAGCACAAAAAAAAGTGCCGAAAAACTTGGCTGAGGCTGGTTTCACACTTGCATTTTTTTTGCGCAAAAAACCGCATGCGTATTTTGTTCCTATTATTAACATGGGTGCGCATACACATGCGTTTGTACGCGTTTGTATGTGCGTGCGTTTTTTTTGCAGTGCGCTCGGGCGCACAAAATGCACTCTCTTGCATTTTTTGAGCGTCCGACTTGCCCCAAAAAAACGCATTCACATGCAATGCGTTTTTTTTCCACCCAACCACCCATTATAGTCTATGGGTGCGCTGACGTGCACATGTTAATGCGCACGTCAGCGCAAAAAAACGCATACGTTTTTTTTAAAAAACGCGAGCAAAACTGCAAAAAAAAAAGCACAAAAACGCATGATGCGTTTTTTACGTGCATTTGCACTGCGCACGGTGCGCAGCGCAAAAAAAAACGCAAGTGTGAAAGTTGCCTTATACACAAGTATATACGGTAATGGGCCTTTAATCTCTCAGCCGCTGATGGCTGATATGGAAAGTAAAATCTCTCTGGGGCAGTCACAGATGGTTAGGGTTCTGGAAACAGTCAAGGGGGCCACACTATATACTGTTTCAATAGCTCCTATAAAACACAATAAATATAGGACACACACAAGACAGCCGAGGATGTACTGCTGGTCTAGGAGCAAACTCTCAGTCCGGTGACGCTGAACAGACCTGGGCTTTCTGTGCTACATCCAGAACCAACTGGAACTTCTCAGACACAGTAAGGTCTTCCTTTGGAGGCTCCTGAAAATGTATAAAAAATAAAAAAATAAAATAAAAAAGACGATCATAATTTTGACTTCAGAAATTCCCAATTTTTTTCTCATTTCATATACAAATGTGAAGTCCTTGGCCTATAGTAAGACCTAGAAGGGCGGTTTAGACTGCCCCTAAACAGCAGGTAGACCATGACAGAATCACGGTGATCACTATCATGGTAAAAGGGTCATCCAGATTGTTTGCAGCAGTCTCTACTTGGGGAGGTGGAATAAGACCGCTCCTATTGCACAATTTGTATGAACATGCGCTATGCAAAGTGGTTCACATTTGGTAGGGGGACAGCGGGTTCCTATCAGGTAAAAACCATCTGTCATGTCAGAAGTCTGATGGGTAAAGCTCTGGGGTCACATACCTCCACTGATTGCTAAAATGAAGGGCGCTGTGCTCCTCCATTTATGATCGGCTCTGCAGAACTCCTCAGAGTGCGGTGAACAGATCTAAAGAAGATCTATAAGAGTGCTGTGACGAACACAATGTACAAACCTACTAAGTCACTGGTGGCATAAACACATCCCAAACCCAACGCCGTCACTATATTAGGAGGCCGACATTACACACTTGCATAGCACAATGCACGGGAATATTTGCAGGATAGCTGATGCCTCATAACACACGCCGATCTTCAATCATGCCTCAAATGAATGCGGCATTGTGAACCAAGCCAGAAATTCATCAAATTGTAACATTTTAAAGGTTTGTGTCACAACAGCTACACATTTTTACATCACAAGAGGTCACATAGCTGTGTAAGCACTATGATACACTATTGGACAAAGAAGAGAATAAAAAAGGACATTTTACGGAAAGAGTCTAGAGTCCATCTGACTATTTCACTTAAAAGGTGAACACACAGTTTACAAGAGCAAGTGAAAAAGCAGCACAGATGCAGTCCGTAATTCATCACTGTGCCACAAGGTGTCAGTACAACCCAACGATTAGACACTAGAGCCAACAGCTACACCGCCTAGATGTGCCCAAGCTGTAACCTGCAGGGCCCGCTCGCCATTTGTTTGCCAATGTCACTTTCTGGATGTGTGTACAGCACACGTCTGTCGGAGGTGCCAACCAAAGTGTGAACGTACCTGTATAAATAATTATTATAATTATAATAATTTCACAGTTTCATTAAAGCTTCACTTCAAAATGGTGAAGGCAGCCAAAACTGATCACAAAAAAGGTCTTTTAGGGGTCGATATACTGTAAATACACAGGTTAAAAAAGGAATTAAAAATCTGCTAAAAATCTGATGCCGCTCAGGATAGTGTTCTCTAAAGGCCGGCCTGTTACCATATGACATCACAAGCTGGACTGACCCAGTAATGGCCATCTGAGGGTGACATTACCAGCGGGCACAATGCAAGCACTTACTGCAGAGGACACGTGATGGCTGCCATCATGTCACCTCTGGGACTAGAAAAACACACCGATTTTAACAACAAAACGCAATAACAAATTGATATACAAGTTATAAGCTAAAACTTCAATTTGGGTGTTCTACTACTTGAGGTTCTGGGCCGAAAGCCTGAGGCTACAACACTGAGAAATGTTATTAGATTACCCTTTACATCAGGTACATTGCTGCCATGGGAACTGCATATAATCCGGGGTACCATCTGCACCGATATCCTATACCCTAGAAGGCTGGGATGGTGCCGAGCTCGTGCATGTGAGTGTGTATCTCCACACACGTCCGTAATAAAAAACACAGAAACACTACATGCAACAAAAAAGAGAAGCTATTAAATGTAAAAGGAATCTGTCACCAGATTTGTAGCCTTTTGTAGAGACAGAAACCCTGATTCCAGCGATGTGTCACTTACTGGGCTGCTTGCTTTAATTTTGCTAAAATCACTGTTTTACCAGAAGGAGATTATCACTAGAGAACAATATCTACTCTACCAGGTAGGCCTCCATATTCATTAGCTCTGTATAATCCCACTCCCACCACTGATTGGCAGCTGGGTACACTGCGCATGGACAGAAAGCTGACAGTCAGCGGTGTGGGCGCATTTCGTCGTATTGCCTTCTTCCGGGGGAGTGCACTGTGCCGAAACGAGCGTTGGGGGCGGGTGGCACCTGTGTCTTGCAGGTAACCTCCTAGGCATTGATGTACTCTCCTTTTACGCTTTTGCTCAGCACATCTTTTACAATTCTGGCATACAGCCCCTTTGGACTGCTCTGCTTTTCTGTGTACCCCTGTGTCTGGATACAATTACCATCTATATTATACCTTTGGGTACACTCTATTGCACAGTGCACATGAACTTTTGAGCAAACCTGCTTATATACATTTGCTTACATTGCCTGCTGGTCTGCCTGCTTATTATTGTGGTTCCATCTCTTTTGGCTCACCATTGTCATTTCCTCATTTACTTAAATCTGCATATTTTATTGTTGTTTTCAATAAAGTTCCACATTTTTAGTACTTGGTTCCTTTTGGTGCTTTTTCCTTGATATGATTTATATAGTGACAGTTAGTTGTTAGTCATTGTTACCATGAATACCTAAGCTACTGAAATGCCCAGCACATGGGGTAAGCAACACAGCGAATCAGAAGAACTATGCCACATTTCTAATTGGAGATATTTGCTAATATTATTACACTTACTACATATTGGGATAGGATCTTGGAGATGGAAATACCCCTTTAACATTCTGAGAACTGACAGATCTGGAGCAGATGAATCTGATTTTTATTGAAGCCCAGTAAATGACAAATCGCTGTAATCAGTCTCTGCCTGCACATGAGATGGGGGTAGCAAAAAGCAGGTGAGTGAATCTCTAAGTGTATATCAGGTCTCAAGTAGTTTTAACCCCTTACTGCCATCAGACGTACTATTACGCCAATGTCAGTATCCCCCGCTTTGATGTGGGCTCCTTGAGACCTCTATAGTTGTTGATGGCAGATTGCTATGAACGCCACCTGGTGGTTGGCGCTCATAGCAAGTCTGTAATTCTGCTACATAGAGGCGATCTGAGCATTGGCTCTATGCAGCAGAGCTGATCTGGCTATAGCAGCTTCAATCCACCCATGGAGGCTATTGAAGCATGCCAAAAGTTAAAGAAAAATAGTCTTAAAAATATAAAAAAAAAAATAAAAAATATAAAAAGTTCAAATCCCCCCCCTTTTGCTCCATTCAAAATTTAAAAAAAAAAAAAAAAAAAAAAAAAAAAAACCACACACACATTTGGTATCGCCGCATTCAGAATTGCCCGATCGATCAATAAAAAAGAGGATTAACCTGATCGCTAAATGACGTAGTGGGGGAAAGAAAAAATCAAAACGCCTGAATTACGTTTTTTTGGTCGCCGTGACATTACATTAAAATGCAATAACGGGCGATCAAAAGAACATATCTGCACCAAAATGGTATCAATAAAAACGTCAGCTCAGCAAGCAAAAAATAAACCCTCACTTGGTCCCAGATCACAAAAAATAGAGATGCTAGGGGTACCGGAATATGGTGCTTTTTTTTTTTTTTTTTTTAGCAAAGTTTGGAATTTTTTTCACCAATTAGATGAAAAAGAACCTAGGCATGTTTGGTGTCTATGAGCTCATAATGACCTGGAGAATCATAATGGCAGGTCAATTTTAGCATTTAGTGAACCTAGCAAATAGAGTTGAGCGACTTTTGGTTTTTTAGGGTCGCGTTTCGTTTCGTGAAACCCGACTTTTCCAAAAGTCGAGCAAGATCGTCCGATTATAGGGAAAAGTCGGGGTCGTCCCGAAACACGAAACCCAATGTAAGTCAATGGGAATAAAAGTCGGCAGTGAGAGGAGGACAGGAAACACACCTACAGTGCCCATTTGAATGCCAAAAGCATCAATTCTTCTTACTTAAGCTTGTCAACCTTAATTAACTTCATAATACAAGTTACGCACTGAAAAATGGGGGTTATTTGGCTACAGACTGTGGGGGGGGGAGGGCTGGCTGCAGGTTTTCATGTGCCCTGGGCGAAAGAGCGCCCCTTTAACACATACCACAACTCATCATGCTCCGATACGGCAGAGAAATAGCGGTATAGTACAATGAAAAATACCTCACTTTTTACATCTCATGACGAGGCCCATCTATTTCTCCATACAGAATCATTGGTCCCATATAATGTTTGAAACAGTATATGATGAGCTCCACATAATGCTACAGTATATGTTGGTCCCCATGGATGAAGCTCTACTGTCTTATGGGCCCAAATAATGCTCCAAACATAATGGGCCCCATTTCTAATGCTCTAGTGTATAATGGGCCCTGTAAACGCTGCTCCAGTGTCTGATGTCCACCTTTGGAATGTTCCAGTGTATGGTGGGCCCCATCTATCATTCTCAGACGGTGTTAGGCCCAGTATGGATTGCACGTGATTGCACAAAGGTTAGAAAGGGTACCGTATCCCCAGATAACATGTATGGATAGCGTACACATTCAAAATATATGTCTCAGGAGGCAGGCTCAGACGGTGTTAGGCCCAGTATGGATTGCACGTGATTGCACAAAGGTTAAAAAGGGTACCGTATCCCCAGATAACATGTATGGATAGCGTACACATTCCAAATATATGTCTCAGGAGGCAGGCTCAGACGGTGTTAGGCCCAGTATGGATTGCACGTGATTGCACAAAGGTTAGAAAGGGTACCGTATCCCCAGATAACATGTATGGATAGCGTACACATTCAAAATATATGTCTATACATCAGGAGGCAGGCTCAGACGGTGTAAGGCCCAGTATGGCTTGCAAGTGATTGCACAAAGGTTAGAAAGGGTACCGTATCCCCAGATAACATGTATGGATAGCGTACACATTCAAAATATATGTCTATATATCAGGAGGCAGGCTCAGATGGTGTTAGGCCCAGTATGGATTTGACAGCCCAGATTACACAGCGGAGGAGCAGGGAGAGGTAAAGATTGCAAATGCTGGGGCCCTGCCCAAGCAAGGGGGGCCCACTCGTGGGAGTCGGTACTGGCACTGGGCCCCTCATAGTACAGCGGTGTGTCTGACGGCGGGTGTGCACCACCACCGTCAGAGACACTTGATTGCACTATGAGGGACCCTGTGCCAGTGCCCGCGCCCAAGAGTCGGCCTACCCACCTGTCCAGGGCAACGGCACTCGCACGGTGTCGTGCGCTAGGTGGTGACCCCGGCCATGGGGGGGGGGGGGGGGGGGAGGCAGCACAGTTAGGGAGTTTTAGAAAGTGGCATATGTTGATGTTGGACATTCAGCTGATGCAAAAGGCGAAATAGGTGAAGTACCAGGAAGAGGTGGACCAAAGCAAGCCATTTTTCTGTCACCCTATGTGTCATCAGGGGAAGAGGTGGGACAAAATCCTTGGAAACCCATGCGTGGTTCATTTTAATGAAGGTTAGATCATCCACATTTTGGGTTGACAGACGGGTCCTTTTTTCTGTCAGGATTGATCCAGCTGCACTGAAGACTCTTTCCGATAGCACACTTGCAGCTGGGCAAGCGAGCTCCTGTAAGGCATATTGGGCCAATTCAGGCCAGGTGTCCAGTTTAGCGGCCCAATAGTCAAAGGGGAATGACCTGTGTGGGAGAACATCGATATGGGAGGAAAAGTAGTTTGTAACCATAGTTGACAACTGCTGTCTCCTGTCACTTTCCATCGATGCAGTATTACCAGTTGTGTGAGCGGTATTTGAAAAATCAGTCCACAACATTGTCATGAAACCCCTGTCTCCAACGCCACTTCTGCTGTGTGCACCACGAACACCTCTGCCAAGCTGCCCCCGGCCCGTACGGCTCGTGTGAGAACCATCACCGCTGCTGTGTGCTGGGAATGCCTCAAGCAACCGATTTACCAGAGTTGCTTGTTTATTAGCCAATATTAGGTCAAGGTTCTCCTGTGGCATGATGTTTTGTAATTTGCCTTTATAGCGTGGATCCAGGATGCTGGCCAACCAGTACTCGTCATCGTTCATCATTTTGGCAATGCGGGGGTCCCTTTTTAGGATCCGCAAGGCATAATCTGACATGTGGGCCAATGTTCCCGGTGTCAATGATGCACTGCGAGTGCTGGGTGGAGGAGCACTTTCTGGCAAATCCACATCCCTCCAGTCACGCACAAACCCTGTACCAGACCTTGCCACGCCAACATTTTCACTTGCCCCACGAGATGCATCCTCCTCCCCTAAGTAATCATCCCCATCATCATCCTCCTCCTCCTCTTCTTCCTCCACCTCGTCCAGGAGAGGTCCCTGAGCAGACAATGGCTGAATGTCATCAAGGATTCCCTCCTCCTCTTCCTCCTCATCAACATTGGCTGCAGACGCCTGCTCCTTAAGGTGCGTCAAAGTTTGCATGAGCAGACGCATAAGTGGGATGCTCATGCTTAGGATGGCGTCGTCTGCGCTTACCAGCCGTGTGCATTCCTCAAAACACTGAAGGACTTTACAAAGGTCTTTCAGCTTCGACCACTGCACACCTGTCAACTCCATGTCTGCTCTCAAAGTGCCTGGCCGTGTATCCTCCCACAAATGCATTATGGCCTGCCTCTGCTCGCACAGCCGCTCCACCATGTGCAGGGTGGAGTTCCACCTTGTTGCAATGTCGATAATGAGGCGGTGGTTGGGAAGGTGGAGCAATCGCTGCAGCTTCTGCATACGAACGGAGTGTACAGGCGACCGGCGGATGTGCGCGCACAGTCTTCGCACCTTCTGGAGCAGGGCTGTTAACTCCGGATAATTTTTGAGGAAGCACTGCACCACCAGGTTCAAGGTGTGAGCCAAGCAAGGTATGTGGCTGAGTTTTGAAAGGGCTATGGCTGCCACAAAATTACGGCCGTTATCACTAACTACCTTGCCTGCCTCAAGACGTACACTGCCCAGCCATGACTCAGTTTGTCGCTTCAAGTACTCGGCCAGCACCTCGGCGGTGTGTCTGTCGCCCAAACACATCATCTGCAACACAGCCTGCTGACGCTTTCCACTAGCTGCTCGATAGGGGGACACATCGTGTGCAACAGTGGCAGCTACAGATGGAGTGCTCGTACGACTGCGCTCTGTGGACGAGCTTTCGCTTCTGGAGGAGGAGGAGGAGGAGGAGGAGGAGGAGGAGGGTCGAACGCCTACAGCCAACTGTTTCCTATACCGTGGGCTAGGCAGCACTGTCCCACCACCGCTGTCCCCTGTGGACCCTGCATCCACCACATTAACCCAGTGCGCAGTGATGGACACGTAACGGCCCTGGCCATGCCGACTGGACCATGCATCAGTTGTGAGGTGCACCTTTCCGCTCACTGACTGCTTGAGTGCATGGACAATGCGGTCTTTCACATGATGGTGGAGGGCTGGGATGGCTTTGCGAGAGAAGAAGTGGCGACTGGGTAGGTCATAGCGTGGTACTGCATAGGCCATGAGTTCGCGGAAAGCTGTGCTTTCCACCAACCGAAAGGGCATCATCTCAAACGAGATTAGTTTGGCAATGTGGGCGTTCAAACCCAGTGTACGCGGATGAGAGACTGAGTACTTTCTTGACCTACTCATAGTGTCTGGGAGGGTGAGCTGGACTTGAGAGCTGCATATGGTGGAAGTAGCGGTGGACAGGGCGGACTGAGAGAGGGTTGATGATGGTGATGGAGTTGGTGTTCTTTCTGATGGCCTAGAATCAGTCTTTCGTTGATATAACAGTGGGATTCCCTGACTGCTGTGGTCTTGCAACGACACCTCAACATTTGCTGCTGTGCTAACCGGTGGGCTTACAGTGGGGGAAACAATGTAGCGTTGCTGACTACCTTCGTTGTGATCAGTTGCACATGTGGCACTTGAGGTTTGGTGTTGTGTCCACGCTTGCAAGTGCATGCTGGTTAAATGTCTAAGCATGCAACTGGTATTCAAATTTTTCAGATTTTTCCCTCGGCTAAAGGTCTTTGCGCACTTCTTACAGATAACCTTGGCCTGATCATGAGGATTTTGTTCAAAAAAGTGCCACACTGCACTCTTCCTACTTTGGCAGACATTTTGCGGCCTAGCACGCTGTGATCTTTTGCCCCTCTGGACAAGCTGTCCAGCAACTCTTTTGATGTTTGGAACCTGTCTTTGGAGTGCTCCGGGCCTGCCAGATAACAGCTGTTGCGATGTCGATGTCTGCTGTGGATGCTCCTCATCTGAGCTATTGGAAGCAGCACCCTCTTCCCCCAATGGATGCCAATCTGGGTCAACAACTGGGTCATCCATCACCTCCTCTTCTATGTCATGTGCACCTTCCTCTGTGTCACCGTGTATGGTGGTATAGTGTGCGGGAAGGGGCACCTGAGTCTCATCAGGGTCAGAATCTGGCTCTGTACACTGCGAGGACAATGTAGTGCTCTGAGTGAATGTACCAGCAGAATCATCCATCAGCGGCTGTGCATCAGTGCACTCCATGTCAGATTCATCTTGGCCTGGGTAATTCACCATTTGACTTGATAATCCAGGCATGGTATGTGAAAACAGCTCCATGGAGTAATCAGTAGTATGGCCTGCGTCATGCTTCAATCTTGGTTGGGGTGAAGGACACAAGGAAAGGTGTGGTTCATGAACATGAGCCTCCAATGACGACTCAGTGCTTTTACTTTTTACAACTGAAGTAGAGGCGATAGAGCTGGAGGCTGAGTCAGCAATGTAAGACAAAACTTTTTCCTGATGCTCTGGCTTTAAAAGCGGTTTGCCAACTCCTAGAAAACTAAGCGTTCGAGGCCTTATGTTGCCAGACGATGACGCAGGGACAGCACCTCCTGCATTCGGTCCTATTTTGCTCTTGCCACTACCATCAGATCCACCACCAACACCATCATTACCAGCTGCCAACCCCCGCCCAATTCCACGGCCTCTTCCACCAGCCTTCCTCATTTTTGGTAGAAATGTAGACAAAATCCAACAAACTATATAGTAAGGTAAAACAAGGTACAAGGTGTCTATAGGACAGGGGAGATATTGAATTTCTGCAGACACTGGACACTTTTGGATTGTGTGAGGCCCACTGATATCTGAGCGCTATGTGACAGGCTCGATGGCACAGCTGTGACCAAAGTGACTAGAGGATAAGGGAGATTTTGAATCTCTGCACACACTTTTGGACACTGGATGGACACTTTTGGATTGTGTGAGGCCCACTGATATCTGAGCGCTATGTGACAGGCTCGATGGCACAGCTGTGAGCAAAGTGACTAGAGGATAAGGGAGATTTTGAATCTCTGCACACACTTTTGGACACTGGACACTTTTGGATTGTGTGAGGCCCAATGAATATCTGAGCGCTATGTGACAGGCTCGATGGCACAGCTGTGACCAAAGTGACTAGAGGATAAGGGAGATTTTGAATCTCTGCACACACTTTTGGACACTGGACACTTTTGGATTGTGTGAGGCCCACTGATATCTGAGCGCTATGTGACAGGCTCGATGGCACAGCTGTGACCAAAGTGACTAGAGGATAAGGGAGATTTTGAATCTCTGCACACACTTTTGGACACTGGACACTTTTGGATTGTGTGAGGCCCAATGAATATCTGAGCGCTATGTGACAGGCTCGATGGCACAGCTGTGACAAAAGTGACTAGAGGATAAGGGAGATTGGATTGCTTTTAAAAAAGCAGTTTGCGGAGCAGTGGGTAAACAGCAATGCAGGAATGTCAGGAAGCCTTAGAAGGCAGGCCAACAACCAACACCACTGATACACCACTATATAGCCTCCCCTTGCACTGCACACACAGTGACTGATGTGTTGTGCAGGCCAGATCGCTAGCAGCAGAAGCAGTTTTTTTGTCTTCTTCCCTGCCTAACGCTCTCCCTACAGAATCAGCAGCAACCTCTCCCTATACTAAGATCGGCAGAAGTAAGATGGCGGTCGGCGTGCACGCCCTTTTATACCCCCTGTGACGCCCACCAAAGCAAGCCAATCACTTGCATGCCCTTCTGAAAGATGGTGGTGACCCGTGCCTATGTCATCACGTTGCCCACAGTGTCCGTGGATCCTGATTGGCTGAAAAAGAGCGCAAAACAAACTTTTGAAACGCGACTTTGGCGCGTAAGTCGCCGACCTCGTGGCCGACCTCATCCTAGGGTCGGGTTTCTTTCATGAAACCCGACTTTGCCAAAAGTCGGCGACTTTTGAATTTTTTCGACTCGTTTCGCTCAACTCTACTAGCAAAAAAGCCAAACAAAAAACGTGTGAGATTGCACTTTTTTTGCAATTTCACCACACTTGGAATTTTTTTCCCGTTCTCTAGTACATGACATGGTAAAACCAATGATGTCGTTCAAAAGTAAAACTTGTCCTGCAAAAAATAAGCCCTCACATGACCATATTGATGGAAAAATAAAAAAGTTATGGTTCTGGGAAGGAGGTGAGTGAAAAAAGAAAATGCAAAATGGAAAAAAGCTCTGGATGTTAAGTGGTTATACATACATAGAAAGACACAAAAGAAACTTAACAGCCTGTAAACTGAACACAACCTCCTGATCACTTTTTGCAGCATGTAGGGAGAGTTCCCCTATAATTCACAACCACATATTTTTAGAACTTGTGGGGGGGGGCTGTTACTGCTCTTCATTAGCGCTTCTTACAGGTATTGGCAATAGGGGATTGTCTAGTGACTGAAACCTTTAAAAGGGGTTTCCCACAAAGTATACTTTATTATAATTCCAAGATCTATTGATTAAGTTCCACAACTGGATGCGTTTAAATAAAATGTTCCTGTGCTGAGACAATCTTATAAATGTGTCCCTGCTGTGTACTGTGTAATGTCTGTGTCTGTCTGTGCTGGGACATGGTCTGATCATACCCCAGCTCCTGGGCAAGGGGTAGTAATAGACAGTCTATAGACTGGACAGCAAGGGAGAGCAGCTGATTTTGCCGAGGTAAAACATTGCTTAAAAACAGGCAGGGAAATGTTTTTACTTCCAGAAAGAATCAGCTGTGATCCCCTGCTGTAATGTCCATATAATCTTTTTCTCCCCCCTGCCCAGGAGCTGTGGCATGATCAGACCATGTTCCTGTACGGTCATACACAGACATTACACAGCACACAGCAGGGGCACATTTATAAGATTATCTCAGCACAGGAACATTTTATTTAATCACATCCAATTGTGGAAGTTATTATTATTAACGTATTATTATTCAAAGATCTATTGAGTAAAATATACTTTGTGGGAAAAAGCCCTTAATTCTCAAGAATAAAAGATACTATACACCCATGCAATCCGTAGTAACAAAACTGCTGAAGAACTTACTATGGGTTCTGAAACTTGAGGCACAATGCACCACTGTATCCTCCAACCCCTATGTACAGAAAGACACACCATGAATAGAAAATAACAAATGGGAAAATTAATGCAAACGACAAAACAGTTAACACATTTTACAAGTAAGTGACTGGTTTAGTATTAATAAAGTAAACCATTTACTGTTAACAGGAAACAGCTGATTTATGCTGCCCAAACCACATGAAGCAAGAAATCGGCTTCTGAATTAAAAACTTCTTTGGACTATTCTGAATCGCTGCTCTGTTTAGGAAGAATACAATGTGCAGCCATGGATGAGGTGACTAGTCCAGGAATTGTGCCCCTGATGGCTTCTCCCAGACAGGTCCATACTTGTGTGTATGGGGATAAACCCGTCAGGTTACCTGGCAGACGGGGAAGCCGGCGGGACCCATCTCATGGACTAGTCACCTCTGCCACGGTCGTGCTTATACCTAGCATTGCTCTAAAAATATAATTAGTCTTACCGGTAATTCGGTTTCTAGGAACCTTCCACGACAGCCATATCGGAGGATGTCTCCCTGCCCTAATGGGGGACAGGAAATGCACAAGAGGTTAAATAACCCTCCCCTTCCTGCTATCTCCAGTGTTTTTTCTGGACACACTAGCATGTAGTTACCACCAAGGTGTAGGAATCATCCAATAAGAGTATCAGATAGGGAGGGAAATTAGTGCTGCGGTGGAAGGTTCCCAGAAACCGAATTACCGGTAAGACTAATTCTATTTTCTCTAGTCACCTTCCACGACAGCCATATCGGAGAAATACCAACAACTAATTTCTTAGGGAGGGACAACAGCCTGCAGAACATATCGGCCAAACGTTAAATCCCTGTTGAAATTTAGTGTATAGTGTCTGGTGAATGTATGTACAGACGACCAGGTGGCGGCTCTGCATATCTGCTCAGAAGATGCGTCCCCTCTTCCTGCCCATGATGTTGATACTGACGAGTAGAGTGAGCTTTCAGAGATGTAGGAGGAGGAACATTCTGTGACAAGTAGGTGAGGCCGATAGCTTGCCTGATCCAATTCGTGATTGTAATTTTTGATGCCTTTTTGCCTTTATTCCGACCGGAAATTTGAATAAATAAAATCTGGTCAATCCTCCAACTCTCCGTCTGCTGAAGGTAGAAAAGATCTACTCTACAGACGTCGAGGGTGTGAAAGGCTTCTTTCATGTTGGAGGGGTTTGTACAGAACGAAGGTAATACAATGTCCTGGAACCTATGAAAGTTTGAGACTACCTTAGGCATAAAGGAGGGATTTAACCTTAGAAAGATGCTATCTTCTGTGATGGTCAAGTATGGCTCCTGTATTGAAAGGGCCTATGATTCTCCTATGTCCCTTGCGGTAGTAATTGCTACCAAAAACACAGTTTTTAGTGTTAAGTTTTCCAGAGCCATGGAAGACAGTGGCTCAAACGGTTCCCTGGTCAAGCCTTTGAGAACTAGGTTTAAGTCCCACGGAGAAACTGACTACGGAGTCTGGGACGGATTCTAGTTGCTGAGGTTATGAATCGCTTGATCCAGCTATGGCTTGCCAGATCTTGATTGTAAAATGAACTAAGAGCTGATACCTGTACCTTTATTATACTAGGAGTGAGCCCTAGAACTAAGCAGTCTTGAAGAAATTCTAAGATCTGTGTGATATTGGGATGGAAGGGGTCCAGGGCACTTAGGGAACACCAAGATGAGAACATCTTCCAAATCTTACCATAAATGGCGTTAGTCATGCTCAGCCTAGAATGGCCGGTGGCCCTGTAGAGTTTGGATCACTTCCTTGGAAAGGCCTTAAGCCATTAGAATTCCGGCTTCAGTAGCCAGGCCGCAAGGTTCATTCTTTGCGGGTCTGGGTGCAGTAGAGGGTCTTAGTAAAGGAGACTGGCCCACTAGGGGCATAAGTATTGGGCCTTCCTGAGCCATGTTCCGTAGGGCTCCGTACCAGCTTTTTCCTGGCCACAAGGGAGCCACTAGGATTGTAGCGACTTGTTCTGCCCGTATCTTCGGCAGTGTTCTCGCTACCGTGGGAATCGGAGGGAAGGTGTAAGCCAGATTGAACTGCCACGGATGGGAGAAGGCATCTACTCCCCACGCTCCGTCGGTGGGACTGAGGGAAAAAAGTTTCCACCTTCGTGTTTTGTCGCTGGCAAAAAGGGTCCACAACGGGATTTCCCCACCTTGACACCAGAGGCAAAGATACTGTTTGGTCTAGGCTCCATTCCCCAGAATGAACATCCTTCCCGCTGAGGAAGTTCGACTGCTGATATGGACAACAGACATTTCTCTGCCCAAGAAAAATTTCTTGCAGCTACCAATTTTTTGGTTGAAGAATTTCGTGCCTGCTTCATGTCGGATGTAGGACACTGTAGTCGCATTGTCTGGGCAGACACGTACATGATGATTTGGACAAGGGTTGATGCTGCTTTCATCGCTTCCTCCACAGTTTTCAGCTCTCTCACATTTGAGGCTCAGACGTCGACGTCTGGGGGCCATACCCCCTGGAAGTGTGATTTCTCCACTATAGCACCCCAGACTCTCTGACTGGCGTCTGTGGTGACAATTTTCAGGTAGAGCTGATCCAAGCTGACGCCCCGCTGGAGGTTCTAGTAGTCCAGCCACCATAGGAGAGACGCCTTCACATGACCAGGAAGAGAGGTTCTCTTGGTCAGAGTATTCCGATACTTCTTTGAACACCGGAGTACATAGGACCAAAGGAACCGAGTATGGGCTTGAGCCCAGGAAACAGTTTGGACGCACGCTGTAAGCGAACCTAGGATGGAAATTGCGTCTCAGGGTTGGTGCTCTCTGGTCTCCGAACCTGGAGGACCTCTGAACAAAGTCGAGTTGTCGTTCCCTGGGTAAGAAAGATGTTCACCTTCCTGAGTCCAGGAGTATCCCTAAGAACTTCTTCCCTGACGAAGGAAGATGGTCTGATTTCTCCAGGTTGGGGATCCAACCCACGAACTGTAAAATCTCCAGGGACTTTCCTACGTCCTGGTTCAGGCGAGACATGGATGGAGCCCCTATTAGAAGGTCGTCTAGGTATGGTACAATGCAAATCCCCTGCTGGCAAATGAAGATCATTGCCTCTGCCATTATCTTGGTAAACACTCGAGGCGCTGATGACACCCCAAACGGCAGGACACTGAACTGGTAGTGGTTGACCCGGGGACCCTGGAAAACCGCAAACCTGAGAAATTCCCTGTGGTCTGGATGAATCAGGACATGATAGTAAGCGTCCCTGAGGTCTATTGTGGCCAACACCCAATTTGTCCTATGAGGGGGATTGCAGACTTAACCGACTCAATCATGAATCATCTGTACTTTATCACTTGGTTCAAAGGTTTTAAGTTTATTATAACCCTGCTTTAGTGAGGGTTTTACAATTACGAAGAGGCGAGAGTAGTGGCCTCTGCCTACCTCCTGTTGGTCTCCCATTTTTGTCCCAGACCTGCTCCAAGCCGCCTAGTGACTCCCGACGGGAGCAGTCACGCACAGCGCAGAACTGGGGAGATCGCCTTGCAGAAGTGTCTTTATGTCTGACAGCAAGGATTTTTGGAGGTACGCCTGCAAGGACGTCACTCTTAGGCATCGTGAAAGGTGCGAATAACCCATTGGTTTGAGGTTATGGATTGCAACAATGAAATTCAAGGGTCGGCCCCCGACCGGAGAACCGTGAATTCTGGGAGGACTGGTCACAGGGAGGGAAAAGAAAAAATAGTTTCCTAGGTTCCGGAAGAGACTTCTTTTTATCAGTGGCTTTCTCTAGGATATCATCCAGAGCTGGGCCACATAATTTCCCTGAAAGGGAAAAGTATAGACGTTTGACAAAGTCTCCTCCCCAAGCTTTCAGCCACAGAGTTCCCCTGGCTGAGTTGGAGAGGTAAATGCATGACCCGTGACCTGCGATTGCAGGCTGGTCTCCCATTCAGGTTCCGGCCCAGGCTCAATCTGCTTAGCAGCCGCCACCTGACGAACCTAGAAGGGCCGGTTGGCATCGCAGATTTTGCTGCTACCCGGACGGACTTAGCAGAAGCATCAGCTAGGAACCCTGTCGCTTTTGTAACAGGGAAAGAGTCAAGGGTTTCCTCCCTGGAGGTCCCCTGAGTGAGGTGATCCTCCGGCATACGCCACCAGCAGACAGGGACCCGGCTCAGGGTTGTGGAGGCGTCCCAGGATTTCCTGAGCAATCTTGCCATTGAAAGTTGCCCTTAAATGGAAGAGCCGCTCTCCTGCACGTCCACTTTAGGGACTTCCCATAAGGAGCCATCTCCATCCAAGGGAAAAACCGATTCCTCAATTCTGAGGTGACACCAAGTCTCTCTTGGGAGGGGCCCATTACCAGCTGTGAAGGCTTCAGCCCCTCCAAGAATCTCATCTTATATAGAGAATTCCACTTCCTCCTCCCGTACTAACTAATTCGGTCTCTCATTCCCGTCCCGGCCCAGCCTCAAGCTGCTTAGCGGCAGTGACGAATGTAGTGACGCTCAGCCTAGAATGGCCGGAGGCACCTTCGGAAGAGAAATAGTATTCCCAGATCTGAGGGTGGAAGTGGAACCCTCATTTTCCCAAGCATCCTCTGAGTTAGAGGTATCAAATTCACCTGAGTCAATCAGATTCCACAGGTGCCGATTTCGTCCTAGCAGGAGGGGGCTGTGGCTGGGAAAATGTCGTCAAAGAAGATTGGACTTCTTGTCTGGTGAGAATTTTTATACTGTCCAGTAGGGAGGGCTGCTCTGTACGTAATACATTGTCCGTGCAGAGCTGACAAAGTTACTCCTATATGAAGAGGGAGGCCTGGAACCACATCTGGTTTATTCTTTTTAGGGTCAGAGGCCTTGTCTCCCTACAAGAGAGAGGAGGCATACTAAGCCACCTCCGAGACTACTCTGGACAGAAAAGGGGGGGCCCACCCCGCTACTTACAGTAGGAGGGTGACGCTGTGCTCCGCAGTAGCAGGCAGTAAGGGTTTGTCGCCGTCCATGGTCAGTCTGCCACAGTCACTGTACAGATAATGGCCTTACCTGGACGCACCCAGACCAGGATTAGAATAACCGAGGTCCATCCAGCGTGTTCTGTGCTCCTCCTCCCCTTGGTCCACGGGTGGGGGTCATTTCAATCACCCCTCCTCACAGCTGAATTCGCCAGCTGCTGCCCCTGCACACGCGGCGGTGCTCCATTCTGGTCCCGGCCTGCCTTAAGCTGCTTAGCGGCTGCCTGACGAGAGCAGCCACGCTCAGCCCAGAAGGGCCGGTGTGGCTGGGGCCCCGGACCGCGCCCGCAGTCCGGTAACTGCAGGCCGCGCGTGCGTTCCCGCCTGGCACGCAAGTGGAAGGCAAACCGGAAGTTCGGCGACAGTCCCGTGCACGTGCGCGCCCGGATCGCATGCCGCATGGGGAGGTGGACGCCGGGGAGCTCCAGGAGGGCCCAGGCCGCACAGCACCGCCCCGCTTTACCCCGCTGAGGGGGCGCAGGAGGGGAGGGCAAGGGTCCCGAGTACCACCAAAGAGGAGACGGGAGCAGCCTTCCTACGGAGGAGAGCAGAGCCCCCGACAGTTGACTGCCCGGCGTTACAGGTATCTGATGTTGTAGTGCCTCCGGTCGCCGGCCAAGGCAGCACTATCAGGACCTCTTCATGTCCCATAGGGGACAGGAAAAATACTGGAGATAGCAGGAAGGGGAGGGTTATTTAACCTCTTGTGCATTTCCTGTCCCCCATTAGGGCGGGGAGGCATCCTCCGATATGGCTGTCGTGGAAGGTGACCACAGCATGGTTTCAGAGTGAAGTGCAGAGGTTTGTAATGGTGGAGGCGGCCTCGGATCCATGTTGCATGCGATTTGGGCAGAATGAATCATGTGACGGGTTCCCACGTCTCTTTATACAAAGACATCACAAATAAAGCTCTGAAAAACAGAAGAAACTATTTACAA
The DNA here is from genome assembly GCF_039654945.1 of Dendrobates tinctorius. Classification (NCBI taxonomy): domain Eukaryota; kingdom Metazoa; phylum Chordata; class Amphibia; order Anura; family Dendrobatidae; genus Dendrobates; species Dendrobates tinctorius. The sequence goes on from NW_027361703.1 coordinate 58,104,113, forward strand.
TAGCTGAAAAAAAAAAATCAGACCAATGAAGATCATCAGGCAAATAAATGCACAATTAGAACACGAAAGATATAGCACATATAATAACACACTGCACACCAATGGTGGCCTAAATAACCGACTACACATTTATTTCTATGAATCCATGCAAAGAGAAAAGGTCGCACTCATCGAGATGGAAGTTTCACTGATTTATTGACATATCATGAACATGTCAAGTCGGGGGAGTGACATAAGGAGTGCAAGAAAGGCTGACAACGGCCGTTTCGCGCTGCTCGAGCGCTTCAACGGGTGACCCGTTGAAGTGATCGAGCAGCGCGAAACGGCCGTTGTCAGCCTTTCTTGCACTCCTTATGTCACTCCCCCGACTTGACATGTTCATGATATGTCAATAAATCAGTGAAACTTCCATCTCGATGAGTGCGACCTTTTCTCTTTGCATGGATTCCCAGGATTGACTGTTTCCAGGTCTGGCACCCGAGATTCCCAGCTGCTGGGCTTCTGTATGCCGCACATCATTTGAAGTCACACGGTAACAGCGGTGCCGTCCGCTTTTTATCTTGAGTTTTGACATTTATTTCTATAGTCACTACAGGGAGCTACGATTTGGACGAAGTTGTACATCCTACACAGCACATAACATCTTCTGTACAGAAAAAAAATGTTGAAGGGAATCCTTCAGTAAGATCAGCCCTCCTAAGCCATTAATATGGGCATGTAGGCCATAGGGAGCCGAATACATTAATACCTTGATATCTGAGATCCGTTGTCTTATTCCAGAGAAATCCATGTTTTTCTTAATATGTAAATGAGCTGTTCAGACCTAAGGGCCGGACAAATCCGCCTCCATTACTTGCTTTAAATAAAAGGGGGCATTACCAGCGTGAGGCAAGTAGATCAGGGGAGCAGACTGTCAGTCATTACATGTCTCACACTGGTAACACCTCATTATTAAAATAAGCTTTGGAGGCAGATTCTCGAGCAGATCTGTGCCTGGCCCATAGATTTTAGCCGCTCATTCATATATTAAGAAAAAAGTGGAATTCTCTGGAATAAGGCACCTGATCGCAAGTTGAAATATATCATTTTATTCATCTTTTTTATTACCTGTTGACTGACCATTGCATGGCCAAATAGCAGTAAGATTGGCAAGGAGGGCTTGAGATCACCAGGTTTCAAAAAAGGCTAAAAATGGTCTTATAAAAATGCCCATAAAAACTTGAAAACATTTTCTAAGGCGGTATGAAGACAATATCCCATTATTACCCCTCAAAAATACTCTTTCAGAAAGCCCCACAAGAAAACATTTTAAAGAGAACCCGACAGTAGTCGTAGCCCCTTTTCCTACATATTATGCCCCTTTTTGCTGCATGGCAATTGCTAAATAAATGTAAAATTACCTTGCACAGTTTAGGGGGGCTAGAGCAGCTGTGGGGTTCCCTTTAAACACAGCATTTCTTTCCAGACGGCCTCTCATTGGTTGGCTAAAACTATGGTTTGGGATTTTCCATAACAGACCTTAACGTAATCTTTAGGTGCGTGTAGCAGATCTATTCGATTCCTGGGGTGATTAAAAGCAGAATGGAAGTGGCAGGGTACACAAACCCTAACAGAATGGCAGAGAACACTATGCTATTCATCAGCTGAAAAGGTGGCGAATGCTACATCTGTATACAACATACACAGGTACATGCTTTACACACCTAACTGAAGGATTGTAGCACAAATGCTTAAAATATTACGTTGATTAATGTTTGTAAACACCATATTTCATCTTTTTTGTGCTTTAATTGCATTTTTCTTATATTTTAGTCACACTTACAGGCGGAACATGTAGAATTTCAATTACTCAGGCATCATTTTTAAAGCACAAGTGTGAATATACAGAATAATTCTCTGGTTTTTTAAAGTCAGTTTATGAAATGTCCTTATGTTCATGCCTTATACAAATCTAGCAAAGTAGAGGGGGGCATAAAAATGCATATTAAATTACATGAGGCTCAACTTGCATTTTAGGGACTTGGATCTCTACTTATTGTGGGATTAGAGGTCCTGGGGGTGGTCCTTTTCTCAGTGCTTGCATAACTGTATGCAGAAATGGCTAGATTAAATCTTTTTCCATAAAGCAATACAAACAATTTGACCAGTGACTTCTCTAAAACCCTGCAGTCTATGGATGGGACAGAATGTGCATATGACAGGTTCCCTTCTAAAGCACCACTCCAGCGCTTTGTTTTCAGCACTGGAGTGGCGCTACCAATCTAAAGTCACTGGCACCTTCACCTTCTAGCGGCACTGCTACGGTGCCACAGTGCCATCTTGGTCACAAACTCTGAGTGGCAGCAAGTCAGAGTTAATGGTCACTTGCGCTCAACCTGCAATCACTGGAGTTCTGTGTCAGGTCACAAACTGCTGGAGATCAACGGGAGTGGTGATGATAAAAGGTGAAGCCGGCGGCGGATAAGTATAACACTAGGAGCAGTGACCTATGATTAGAAGCACCACTCCAGCAGTTAAAAAAAATAACGCTGGAGTGGTGTTTTGAATAAAATTCTGACTGCCTGCAATCACCACTAGAGACAGCAATTTGTACATTGTTTAAAGGAAACGTGTCATTAACAACTAAGCATGGAGAGATGGCTGTCAATCACTGACTAGGACTTATACATACAAACACCAGGGATTTCAAATGAGTAAAATACAAGTAATACTGAATCTCTTCCCACAAACTTACACATTATTCTGCTCATCTCCTTCTCTATACTATGCTGGTCACAAAGACTGCAAGCACAGTGTGACAGATATGACAGGGTCCCTTTAATTAAGGAGTTCAATGGAGCCTGCCTCTAGTGATGGCCAACAACAGACAGAATGTTATCATTTACCTTTATGGATATGGAAATTTGGAGTTTCATCTACTAAAAACTGTTGGCTGTGGACTGCTCATAACTGTACATTTGGGAACAGAGCAACCTGCACATTCATATAAGCGCTAATAACTGTTGCCATTGGAATCGGAGCAAATTAATCCATATTCTTTATTGGGAAGAGAATACTATAATACTGTCAAAAGTTTGAAGTGGACCAAAAAAAAAAAAGTTTGGAACGGTCTACTGTTCAAGAGATCTCCATCTCTCAGCTTTTGTTTTCATAGTTTTTTTTTATTTTTTCAGTTTTAATTACTGAAATAAACATTCATCATGACAAAAGGAACAAGAAAAAAGAGCATAGTTTTTAAATTGCTGCAAAAGCTGTGCTCAAGCAAGAAACGTCACATATACCAACTTCTAACTGGCATAACAGCTAGCAAATCGTAGGAAGAAACGAGAAGAAGAAAAAAAAAAACTTACCTCGCAATGAGGTAATTTAGGGACAACCTCAAAATAGCTAAGAATAAAAACATAGGGATGGCCCAGCCATGCCATACAGCATTCATGTAGATCTAAAAAAGGGAACACAAATAAGTTAGTATTACACAATTGTGCAACAAATACTATTAGCAGCAGATATCTACTAATACAAAGACTATGCAAGTGTGCCTTAGAAAAAGACGACATCTATGTAGCTTATGTCTGAAACATTTAAACTCTAAAAAAACTGTATAAAAATACAAGAATGTGAAAATAAAGAGCAACTACTTACAATAAAGGCAATTGCAGACGTATAAACAGAATGCCAGTCTGATAAGGCAGAAAGGTTCTTCACAAAATTTGTAACAGGTTTGGCACCTCTCTCTAATAGGAAGAAATGCTTCTGTTAATAAACAAAAGAACGTTTTGGCATCCCACTGTCAAGATCAAATACTTTTGTTTCCTTGTGACCATATTTAAAATTGTGCCATTTCATATGGGTTGACTTGGATAAGGCAGCTTTCGGAAACACGCCTCTGAAGCTCTGGTCAGGAGAGGACACATAGAAGTGGACTCCCATGCAAGAACAGGATGTGAGCCCTTGCGGTCTGATCGCACATCATAAGTAACATTTCTACATGCTATGGAGGTGAAATTAGGCCCGCCATGGAGGTAGAAATGGCCCCTTATAGTTATGGAAGTGGAAACGGCTGCTGTAAGCAACAGAATACGCAAATTCCCTACAATTCGGACCCCACTAAGATGTTACATCCTCTTCACACATCGCATTCCAATTTATATTTTGCTTGGAATATTTTTTCTCCCTTACAAAGAGGAATTGGGAAAGTGAAACGTTCAATACAAGTCATCTCCGGCTAGTTAGACAAAATGCCACCAAGCCTTGTAATTAGATTTCATAGGTTCCCAAGATTTCTATAATCAAATTTCATTTCTAAATCTTGATGTAATGATGTACAGCACTGGTCAAACGAGCAGCAATCTTATTAGAAAACCCAGCACAACATTTGCCAGCAAGAATAGTTGGTACTTACTTAATCTTCTCATATTTTCAGTCAACCTTAGGGGGGAAAAAAGGCATGAAATAGTTATTGAATGGACTGCCACTGCTCCTTTACCATGAAGACATTTTCTGCATGTATAAGACTAGTAAAGAATTTTACTTTCCTATACAGTTTAGTTAACATGTGGTGGGACATGGTCAGCTGCCCTAGCCACCACCATATCCACTGCCCCCTACTGCTACATTCTAGCAAGAGCCTTCTTCTCATGCATTAGTGGTAGAATTGTTAAATCCCATTTTAGTCTGCACTCGTGTTATGGAAATGTGAGGCCTAATCTGGTGGGGTGTCGATTTCCCCAGACTAATCCTTCTTCCCATCTCATAAGCATGCACCCGAGGCAAGTTTGACATGATTTATAAGAGCGTTGGATCCTTTCAACACCAGTGCATGCTCGCGATAATCACTATCGAGATATGAAATGACGTCTGGTCCAAATGTATGCCCCATGTACAAGAATGAGATGATCAGAGAGCCAATGGAGATTTAGTTCTTACAAATCATGTCAATGACAATGGGGGATAGTCCAGGATGGGAAGGACACTACTCTGGCCGGACTAGTCTTCAGATTTGCATAATGTGAGTGTGGATTAAAATTTCATTTTACAATTGTACAGCAATAATAGATAAGATAATGTCAGAATGAAAAACTAGGGAGCAGTGAAGACATGGTGGCAGTTTAGGGGGGTAGGACAGCTGCCATTCCCTTTAATGGAAATCAGTATCTTACATACAACCTCACACTGCACATTGACAATGTAAATTTACCTTCGAGCACTCAGCGGCTCTTCTGTTTCAACTGTGTTCTCTTCTGGCTGAAATCGAAAGTCCTCAATATATTCACCGAATCGGTCATAAAACCATTTCTGAACTTTAGAGCAAATAGTTTGCTTCTTGGGTTTATCTTGAAAAAAAAGAGAAAAAAAGCTAATGTGTCATATTACATAAAACGTTACATTTGCAACTGAATTTTTACAACTTTTGAATGTCAGAAGTTTTGATTGGTGGGGTTGTCTGCACCTGAATGCCCACCAATCACTAAAATTAAGGCGCAGAAACCAGCAAGCCGAACACTGCTCTCCTACAACAACAAGCTAGACTCGAAAGTAACCAAAAGAAAAGGTGCGGCAGCATCGGGTATCAGTGGATATGGTGCAGGCCTGAGACAACGAGAGATCTCAGGCAGACAAAATGTCATACAACAGTTTAGGATACACTTGAGAAAAATCCTTTGAGCTGAAACATTGAATGGGAAGGGGGGATAAAAAAAACAAAAAAAAAAATGATTTTTGAAGAAATGTGCTGCAGGTCATCTATCTCCAAGGACAGCAGCGCTCAGCTGAGCACTTCTGCTCTTATTTTAGCTTATCCGTGTGGCTCTTACCAAATCTCATCGGTGAGCCACAGTAAGATACATAACAAACTTGGAAATGTGGAGAGCTGCTTTGTGTTGGTATATCACATAAAAATCCCATTTAAATACATTTAAGTTTGTGGGTGTAACATAAAAAAAAAGGTTATAAAGTCAGTCAGCTCCATGTCAGATGTCACATTAGATTTGCCATCCTCGAAACAATGGGGGATGAGAGGAAGAACCTTCTGATGTGAGCAGCGCAGTCTTTAGATTTAAAGAAGACCTTTTACCATTTTGAATGTGCTAAAATAGCAACATTATGGAATAATGTGGCCATTCCATGATGTGGCCAGTTTAACATACTCAAACTATAGAAAGGTCCTCTTAAATTATTATTTTTTTATGGTATGAATACTTTTTACTGTGTCAAACAACCCTTTTAATTTATGGGCATTTTTTATTAGAAATCAAGACTCCACTGGTTAATCAGACGAAATGCACAATAAGGGCAAATGTGCATAACTTGTGATGTAGGTGTAGATCATGTTTAATATGTGTATATAGTATGCGTGTTCGTGTGTGTAATATGTGTACTTTTTAATGTATGGAGTTTTATTTTAAAAGTGAATCTAATCATGGGGCAGTGGGGTATTAGAATTAGATGCACACAACTTCTAATTAACATTCCTTTCAGCCTACAGTTGATAAGATTTTGATTATCAAGTAGTAGAGGCAAATTCATCAGTTTGCTGGCAGAATACCTGCTCCATTGTTCTGAGACTGTCCCTTCGAAGATGATTGTGCCACAGGTTCTTCACTCCTAATGAAAAGAAGAGAGAACAAATCATTAATAAAGTCCTCAGGACAATATATGGTAGATTAAATGCTTTAAAGGGAACCTTTCGCTCAAACCATGCAGCATGAATCAAAGTCTGGCTGCAGGATTCCAGCCAGGAAAGTATTACTCTTAAACACCCAGGCATTTCAGTGAAAACAAAGCTTGAATAGCCAATCGGGGAGCATAGACATATGAGAGAGACCTTTTAATCATCCAGAGTGGAGGGTATAGAATCTAGCCAGGGTAGCACCAAAATTGTCACGTCTCCCCCTACAATTCCTATCCACATATAAATAGGAGGACAACAGAGCATATAAAATAGCAAAAAGTTTATCATCATCATCATATCAGTGACATCACATTAAATAGTAGAAAAATTGGTACAAAAATACATCATACTGGATACACAAAAGGACAGGAGAAGAAGGTATCTCAAAGCTAAGTGTCAGCACAAATAGTACAACCAGTAAGGCACATATAAGCCCCCTCAAAAAATGAATAAAGTACTAAAGGGGTGAATGTGGATCAGGACAGCGCTTACCTATGAGGACCAGGAGTGGGGCACCAAAGCAGGATCGATAGGAGACCCCTGACGCGCGTTTCGACCAGCGTCAGACAGCTTTCTCGCGTCGGGGGTCTCCTATCGATCCTGCTTTGGTGCCCCACTCCTGATCCTCATAGGTAAGCGCTGTCCTGATCCACATTCACCCCTTTATGGGTTAAACATGACTGGTATGGGCAGCACATTGCCGGGACGTCTCTTACTTGTGGTTGGTTTGGCACACCAATGCTCTGAGGCATTTTTCCATGGTTCTCTTATCTAGCATAATGTCTGCTCTATCACAGAGGCCAATTTACCCCTATCCATGATCCTGTATGTATGTCCTGTGATTTTTATCAGGGCTATTAGTACTTTAATCATTTTTTGAGGGGGCTTATATGTGCCTTACTGTTTGTACTATTTGTGCTGACACTTAGCTTTGAGATACCTACCCTCATTCTTCTCCTGTCCTTTTGTGTATCCAGTATGATGTATTTGTGTACCAATTTTTCAACTATTTAATATGTCACTGATGTAATAATAAACTTTTTGCTATTTTATATGCTTCGTTGTCCTCCTATTTTTAGGTTTGTATGGAGCTTGAGCTGTTTTTCTAATTTATTGTGTGCCAATTGGCACTGTCTGCCTCTGATAATATCATGCTGCCTGGTTTTGTTCTCCTATTTCCTATCCACAGCATCTCCAAAAGAAACGTACTTGGTTGCAACCATGTTCTGATTCCTGCTGCCTATGGATTGGACAGTATGAATGGACTGACAGGGTCCCTTTTTATTACGGTAATAAGAGACACTAATTAAGTGAATTCTCCTTGTTTTATGTACAAGCTGCTTGTTATCTGTGTTTTTTGGTAAAATATAAAGAACTACCCATTTCATTGTACACTGCTCAAAAAAATAAAGGGAACACTTAAACAACAGAATATAACTCCAAGTAAATCAAACTTCTGTGAAATCAAACTGTCCACTTAGGAAGCAACACTGATTGACAATCAATTTCACATGCTGTTGTGCAAATGGAATAGACAACAGATGGAAATTATTGGCAATTATCAAGACACACTCAAAGGATTAGTTCTGCAGGTGGGGAACACAGACCACATCTCAGTACTAATGCTTTCTGGCTGATGTTTTGGTCACTTTTGAATGTTGGTTGTGCTTTCACACTTGTGGGAGCAGGAGACTTACTCTACAACCCACACAAGTGGCTCAGATAGTGCAGTTCATCCAGGATGGCACATCAATGCGAGCTGTGGCTAGGTGGTTTGCTGTGGCAAGAAGGTTTGCCGTGTCTGTCAGCGTAGTGTCCAGAGGCGCTACCAGGAGACAGGCCAGTACACCAGGAGAAGTGGAGGGGGCCGTAAGAGGGCAACAACCCAGCAGCAGGACCAGGACTGCTACCTCAGCTTTGTGAAAGGAACATGAGGAGCACTGCCAGAGCCCTGCAAAATGACCTCCAGCAGGCCACAAATGTGCATATGTCTGTGTCTGCACAAACGGTTAGAAACCGACTCCATGAGGATGGTCTGAGTGCCCGACGTCCACAAATGGGGTTGTGCTCACAGCCCAACACCGTGCGGCCCTCCAAAGAAATGCCACCCCACACCATTACTGACCCACTGCCAAACTGGTCATGCTGAAGGATGTTGCGGGCAGCAGATCGCTCTCTACGGCGTCTCCAGACTCTGTCATGTCTGTCACATGTGCTCAGTGTGAACCTGCTTTCATCTGTGAAGAGCACAGGGCGCCAGTGGCGAATTTGCCAATCCTGGTGTTCTGTGGCAAATGACAAGCGTCCTGCACAGTGTTGGGCTTGGGATGCCCATTATACCTATACGGTAACCTTTACACATTTCTTTATGCATGCTCTAGCTATATACACAGGTAAACCATTGTATACATCTAGGTTTGCAACAAAAGTGTTATAAAATGGATGGTTATATAAATGTATGCATACCCCAAATTCACCATATTACAAGTGTACTAAAAGATGGACTAAAATATATAATCTACTATATAATCATCTAATTCTGTCTGTCACGGAAATCCCGCGTCGCTGATTGGTCGCCGCCGGGCGCAACCAATCAGCAACAGGCGCAGTCCGGCCGCGAATTGGCACGGCATTCGAACGACACATGCCACCGCTACAGTCGGGAGATCTGCTAGTCGCTGATCTCCCGACGGTTGCCGCGGGTCATCTCCTGTCGCACAGAGGTCAGTGGCGACGCAGTCGGGAGATGACCGGCGAATGTGCGGATGGTACCCAGGGTCCGGAGGAGAGGAGACTCTCCTCCAGGCCCTGGGTACCATAAACCTGTAAAAAATAGAATTAACATAAAAAAGTGATATACTCAGCTTCCGACGTCCCCCGGACTCTTTGCCTCCTCTCACCACACCCCCGGCATCTTCCGGTCCCAGTAAAGCTTTGCGCGAAAGACCGCTGAAGACGTCGTGATTACAATTGTCAAACACTATGATTGACAAGTGTGACCCACCTGTCAATCACATTCCAAGTGATGCTTCAAATCGCTTGGAATGCACTTGAATTTTGCACGCGAAAATCACGTGAAAAACGCATGTTTTCCGTGGGAAACCGCATGGTCATTCGCATGCGTTTTCCCCGCAGCGGGAGTTGCGGAAATTTCCGCAGCATTTCTGCAACGTGAGTATTTAGCCTCAGTGTGACACGCAGTAGCGCTCAGGCCCCCGCTGTGAGATCGCCGATCGTGGTGGATCGTCCTGGACCATCTTTTGAACGTCGGTCTCCCGCTTGCCATATTCTAGAATACCCGATGCGTTAGAATCGGGCCACCATCTAGCATCTATATATTCATGCTTCACAATATTTCTATCAGGTAATTAAAGAAACTTGAAAGCTGAGGGAAAGGTCATAAAAGCCAGTGGTTACTAGCATGCAGCTAGGCTCCCAGGTGCAACATCTAGCAGGGTGCATGGCAAGCTAATCGAGTCGTGCATGTTGTGAGAAGGAGCGCAGGCGCTCCTAACATCTGCATCATTGCACTGACAGTGTGACAATACAGCGATCAGAACTAAATTGTCAGTGTAAAAGCATCTCGTTACATGAAGAGCAGGAAGAAAACGCTGCACGTACAGAAGTGGCCGGTGGAGGCTTTACACAAGAGACTTCTTAAAAAGAACCTACAAGCATGAAGGTTCAGAATTAAAACAAACAAAACAATAAGGAACTCACGGTGCAAAACTCATTTCTCTGAGACGGCACATCGGCTAAGGGTATATGCTCATAAACCACTTACGGTATTTGATGCGAATTTCTTCTGCATTAAAAAACGCCGTCTATGGTAAAAAAAGGATCGCCATAATTACGGGCGCTTTTGGCACAATTTTCTAGCTTGTCATTTGCTGCTAAACCACTTTGATCTCAATTGAGAAAAACTGCAGTAACAACGCTGAGATAACTGACATAAGGAGTGTTTTTTTAAAAACGCAAAGAGGAGTGGGGGTGGGAAATGGATTTTAGGAATCGCAGTAATTTTGCCATTTCTATAAAATGCTGCTTTCTTTCTGCATGAAAAAAGCACCCTTGTTGTACGACCTACACGGTTATACAATTAGTTTGTCACACTGACCGCATCCCTTTAATGGCTTCATTTGTCAATGCAAAATTAAAGGGGTTGTCCAAGATACCAGTCTGTAACACAGAGGGTTCTAGTGCATTTTACGCAGCTCACCCATACTGTGATTAGAAAATAATGTGAACATAGCCCAGCAGATTAATAGCATACACTGTACGCTTCACAACGTACAGCAAAGTAATATGACTAACCAATAAATTCTGGGCACACCACTGATCCCCAATGGACATTTCAGCATGGCTTCCATACTTAGGCTAGGACCCCATTGCGTTAGGGACATTTGTTTAACGGATTCGTTAAATGGATGCACTAACGCTGATGTCTTTTTTGGCATCTGGAGCGCCCTGCAGGGCTAGGGGTTACTCGGTACTGGGCCGGTCAGGCTCTCAAAAGGGGATGTCACGGTGGCAGTGACCCGGCCCGTGGCCCTGGGGGTCCAGTAATCAAATAGAGGATAGTTATGTGGTGTTTAATTGTGACGCCACCCGTCCTCTGGGGCTGATGGTGACGCAGCAAAGATGGTTCAGCTCCCCACGGGTAAAGCGGGGCCCCAGGGCAAATATATTTGATTGTTCAGATGGTGGTGAACGTTGGGGTGCAGAGAATAAGTGGAGGACACAGAGGTGCAGTTTTCTTTACCTTTTACTTGAAAGTAGTTGCAATCTGGAGTACCACATACAGATGATGGATTGAGTCCGGCTCGCCTGGAGGCATTCAGGGGATCCACCCTGCCAGGTGGGGTTGGGGACCTTCCTACTACGCTCTGTTTTCAGGTCCCTGCTGCTTGCAGCTAAGATGCGGCCCTCTCCTGCGCAATGATCTCTAACCTGTATGACTGACAGCGTGAGCCTATATCACGGGTACGGTGATTTTCACCGTCAGCCCCGGACTCTTGGCCTGCTGCCGTGCCTTCAGGTATTCAGTGTGTCCAAGGAACTTGCAGTCCCCTGTACTCCAGATTCAGCTGACAGGACGTACAGATCCTGCCCAGCCAAGGACTCTCGCGTCCCTTTTTTTTATATCAGCGCTTCGCTCTGGGGTCAGCTATACGCCATTTTAGTTCCCCCGAGCCTTTGTCTCTGCTCCTGTCCCTTCCCTCTCCACAGACCTACTCCAACTCCCTAATGTCCTGTCATGAGCTCCAGCTGCTCCAGTTTCCATGACAACTCCCTTGTTTACTCTCTCAGCTGACTACTTACTAACTCACTAATCCCAACCTGCTGGCCAGAATTTATAAGGAAGCTCCCCTTTCTGACCCACGGCAGGAACTGTCATGTAACCTGTGTTACCTGGCATGCGGACCCCCCTCCTGCCTCCAGGCATGACATCACCCCTTAGAGGGAGGCAATGTCACTATGGCAACCAGACTCTGGGGTGCCACACATCTTTTTACCCATAGCACTAACGCATGGTAGCATTTAGTTACCATGCGTTATCAAGCGTTAGTAATACAGGTCTATGCAAAGCGAACGCATCCGTTCGCTGTACGTTAGACCTAGCGCACCAGAAAATGCGGTAGACCGCATTCGAGGGTGCGTCACAGCGTAATGGACCATCACTAACGCATGCCGAATTTGACAAGCGTTAGGATGCATTACTATAATGGCGGGCAATAGGTGCGTTAACGCATCCGTTACATAGTGTTAGTGCCGCTTAGTAACGGATGCGTTAAATGCATGGCACCAACGTAATGGGAACCCAGCCTTATTCATGAAAATGGCAGAACTCTTTGAAAAGACCTGTATGCAATGCAGCTCTCCCTAAGAAGCAGATTTCTTCCACCATGTCTGAATACAGGTTAATGGTGCCCATATTGTTTTACCCCCAGGATGGCTATGTGTCTTTGGCCCTGCAGATTCTACAGGCGAAGCAGCAGATTTCAGTGCTCCCCACTTGTACAATCCGTGTGGATGATCGTCACGTTACATATTTGGACAAGTTTGCGGGTCATCAGTGTATGGTGTTACAGTAGGACAGACTGTCACCATATGAATGGGCTGCGTAACTGAAAAGCGGATTACCCAAGTCATCTGCAGACTCACAAACTGCATATTCTTGTGCTGTTACCGGAGATTTAATAAAACATTTTACCATTTCGGATATCCCTTGGAGGTAATTTAGGATAAACAAATGTGCATGAATCAGTTATTACCTTGAGCATATGGGACCGACAACTCCAGTCTGGGTAATTAACAAGTCAGTTAGGAAATTGGATATATTAGAAGGAAAATTAAAAAAAAAAAAAAAAAAAAGTCTCTGGAAATTATAGGACTTTCCGCTAAATGCAACCAGAGGTCAATGTATTTCTCCAGTGGAACATTATGGCCATCAAGGTCACTTTTCATTTAGGACTGATGCATAATGTTCAACAGCATTTTTACTACATCAATAATAGTAATTAACGTCACACTTTATTTACATACAGTGGGGAAAAAAAAGTATTTAGTCAGTCAGCAATAGTGCAAGTTCCACCACTTAAAAAGATGAGAGGCGTCTGTAATTTACATCATAGGTAGACCTCAACTATGGGAGACAAACTGAGAAAAAAAAAATCCAGAAAATCACATTGTCTGTTTTTTTTTCATTTTATTTGCATATTATGGTGGAAAATAAGTATTTGGTCAGAAACAAGCAATCAAGATTTCTGGCTCTCACAGACCTGTAACTTCTTCTTTAAGAGTCTCCTCTTTCCTCCACTCATTACCTGTAGTAATGGCACCTGTTTAAACTTGTTATCAGTATAAAAAGACACCTGTGTACACCCTCAAACAGTCTGACTCCAAACTCCACTATGGTGAAGACCAAAGAGCTGTCAAAGGACACCAGAAACAAAATTGTAGCCCTGCACCAGGCTGGGAAGACTGAATCTGCAATAGCCAACCAGCTTGGAGTGAAGAAATCAATTGTGGGAGCAATAATTAGAAAATGGAAGACATACAAGACCACTGATAATCTCCCTCGATCTGGTGCTCCACGCAAAATCCCACCCCATGGGGTCAGAATGATCACAAGAACGGTGAGCAAAAATCCCAGAACCACGCGGGGGGACCTAGTGAATGAACTGCAGAGAGCTGGGACCAATGTAACAAGGCCTACCATAAGTAACACACTATGCCACCATGGACTCAGATCCTGCAGTGCCAGACCTGTCCCACTGCTTAAGCCTGTACATGTCCGGGCCCGTCTGAAGTTTGCTAGAGAGCATTTGGATGATCCAGAGGAGTTTTGGGAGAATGTCCTATGGTCTGATGAAACCAAACTGGAACTGTTTGGTAGAAACACAACTTGTCGTGTTTGGAGGAGAAAGAATACTGAGTTGCATCCATCAAACACCATACCTACTGTAAAGCATGGTGGTGGAAACATCATGCTTTGGGGCTGTTTCTCTGCAAAGGGGCCAGGACGACTGATCCGGGTACATGAAAGAATGAATGGGGCCATGTATCGTGAGATTTTGAGTGCAAACCTCCTTCCATCAGCAAGGGCATTGAAGATGAAACGTGGCTGGGTCTTTCAACATGACAATGATCCAAATCACACCGCCAGGGCAACGAAGGAGTGGCTTCGTAAGAAACATTTCAAGGTCCTTGGGTGGCCTAGCCAGTCTCCAGATCTCAACCCTATAGAAAACCTTTGGAGGGAGTTGAAAGTCCGTGTTGCCAAGCGAAAAGCCAAAAACATCACTGCTCTAGAGGAGATCTGCATGGAGGAATGGGCCAACATACCAACAACAGTGTGTGGCTACCTTGTGAAGACTTACAGAAAACGTTTGACCTCTGTCATTGCCAACAAAGGATATATCACAAAGTATTGAGATGAAATTTTGTTTCTGACCAAATACTTATTTTCCACCATAATATGCAAATAAAATGAAAAAAAAAAAAACAGACTGTGATTTTCTGGATTTTTTTTTCTCAGTTTGTCTCCCATAGTTGAGGTCTACCTATGATGTAAATTACAGACGTCTCTCATCTTTTTAAGTGGTGGAACTTGCACTATTGCTGACTGACTAAATACTTTTTTGCCCCACTGTATATACATACAGTGAATGCATGTATATTTTAGGGGGGTTTATCTATAACTTGAGAAGAAAAAAAAGTTTCTATGGAGCATGTTAAAAAAAGCTAAAGAAGGAGTCCTTAGTAGTGGAAACCCATTAGAGATCTAATGGGGAGAGAGTGAACAAAGTGCCATTGGTTTGTGCTTATAATTACAAAACAATACAAGCTTGGTGCGACAACTTTATTATTTTCATGTCACTGCGCAGTGAAGTTGGGTGTACATTGTTAGGCAGGGCGATCACATAATAAACACATGCTTCCGGTTTGGTGGGCATGGGGGACCTGTCAGTTTCCCTTTAACTTTCAATAAATGGATATGGGGTAACATTTCTCCTTGTGGAGAGTGGCGAGACAAGCCTGGCATGTCAGAGTAAGGAGACTTCTTAGCTAAACATGCTCCTCTGGGAAATTAAACATGCAAAGTGTCTTCAGAGAGAAAGAAGACCAAGACTCTAGCGCCACCTATTGGAAACCGTGATCCTAAGGCGTCACAATTGCGAGTGTAATGCGAGAAACTTGCGTGAGTCTCTCGCCACAACACCCGGCACTGCCGCAGGCGGTTCAGACTGGAGCGCTCATCTGCATAGAAAGACATGCAGGCGCACACTCCGGTCTCGAGTGCCGGCGACAATGCCGGGTATTGATGTACGTGTTTCTCGCATTGCACGCACAAGTTTGACCCCAGCCTAAAAGTCAATATCTACTCTTAAACGAGCCTTGCAATATGACATGGCCTAAAAGCCAAACTAGAATCTCAATTTGCAGACACGGTGTTTCAGGATGTTGTCTGCAAATTGAGATTCTGATTTGGCTTTTATCTTAAGTCATATTGCAAGGCTTGTTAAAAAATAGTCATTGACTTTTAGGATCATGGTTTCCAATAGGTGGCGCTAGAGTTTTAGTCCTCTTCCTTTCTGAAGAGACAATTTGCATACTTAATAGATTTCTATGACATCCAGAGTTTCTGATCTGTCACTTTTCAAGCAGTCAGCATGTGTCAATCATCACTATTTTCATTTTGCACAAGTGGCAGAAAATTGGTGAGAATGGACAAAATGCTGTTCACATCATTCATTGCTCGAGACTTCAGAAAATATTCTCACCCCTTTCCACAAAAAAAAAAAGTCTCATTTATTTTTTGGAACTAAAAATGGTAACTTATTGGGGACAGTAAATGAAGCTGACCCACAAGACCAGGCACAGCTGGTAGACAGGGAAGACATAAAACAAGAACTAAGATAACAGAGACCTTTTACTTATTGAGTGCTTAGAATATTAATTCTTAATATGACATGTAAGATGAATTAGTCACTTTTTTTATTTATACATTAATACAGGCTCTTTAAAAAAAAAAAAAGCTTGAGGACAAAATGTAGGAAGCACTTAGACGCAATGTAGGGCTCAGACATCTTCCTATGCAATATAGTGCCCAGAGCTACATCTGTAAATGGATAAAGGGTGAACGAGCCCTAGTAAATTAAAAAGCAGGCAGCATCTGTACCAGCAAGGTTCAGCTGAGGCTGCACTGGAGCATTAAGGCAAAGAGTTTGTAAAGAAAAGACTACCATCCCGGCCTTTATGCAGGCATGTCAATGCCATCCTCGGACACATTAATCACCTACACTAGAAGATAAAAAGACGCAGCGGAAATGCGATTACACCACAAGTAGGACTACATAAAATTACACTGGACAGTCCGTAAGCAGGAACAAGCAAGAACCTTTGCCAAAAGCTAAAGGCACTTTCTTAAATAATTCCTGAATTGGCTGGCGCTGGTGCTACACTAAGCACACACACAGGGAATCAGGCTTTTTTAGGTTTTACTAGAATATTTGTTTTTAAAGAAACAAATTCAATCTAGATGTTTGCAAGCTCCAACAGGAATTTGGAAAAGGATGTGTGTGGGGTCACCGATGGAGCCTCCTCTGATTAAAATAAAAAAAAATAAAAAACACTACACATGAGAAATAGGTTTTCCAACCTGAGGAGGTAGGAGGACAGGTGTGGTGACAAGCTCCAGTGGTCATTAGGAGAACAGGAGCGCTGTGTGGTCTGCGAGGAAGGCCCCAACAAGCAGAGGAGAAAGTGCATTACTTCTACATTAGGAAATGCCACAAAGACGTGTCCCCAACATTTGTGCAGATAAAGGAAGTAGCCGACCAAAACAGCAACCATTTGCCATACAGCAATCATGCTGCTGCGGCTGTAATGTGACTTGTGCAGCTATAGGTCAGTAACTTATCACCGGGGGTCTGACGCCTGGCGCCACCAACAATTAACATACATTTGCTCCGGCAACAGCCAGAGGTTTACAGAGTATGGGGCAGAACAGCACAGATCTATAGTCCATTCAATGGCAGCCCCATGGTACTGCAGATCAGCTCCTGAAATCTGGCAGAACCAGAATGGGTCTCAGGCCGTCGGACACAGCTAGGGACCTGGGTAGAAGACAGACATGGCTAGTCCCACCTACGTAGCACTTAATATGTGCTATACAGTGAGCAGCAGCAACACACAATTGCTGGGGTCTCTGCTGGAGTAGCACAGCTGTTGGGGGATAGCTGACCCAGATCAGCTCTGCCACGGTCACACTGGGGGCTGTTTACCTCTTCAATTAAGGCTCCTATGGATGCACCACAGTTACAGAATTACAGAGAGGAAAAAATGATTAGAAAAAAAATCCCCAGAGAGTTACTCATCTCTTACGACAGAGTATATAAAAAAAAATAAAAAACATGTATAAGACACATGCCAAAAAAATTTAAAAATGATAATTTTTTTTAGATAGCCACACAACTGTATAAACATGGTGAATTAAGTTCATAGGTTACATAGTATAAAACACGAACAATATAAAACACAAAAAAATGTTCTACATTTGCGTGTGAATTACAGCTGCTGAAATAAATGAGATGCAAAATCTAAGAAAACTGGCAAAATTGGCCTCATCAGGCCTGTTCACTATGGGGTGAATTACTCAGAATGGTTTAATAAACTGCAAAGTAAACACTTGCTGGCAGATTAGTCAGCTGGTCAGGCTTCTAGCATGGAGATACTTTAGGGTTAGTATACTATCAGAAGAGCCCGAAAAAGCAAGGACTGTCCATTGTTAATAAAACAGAAGCTGTTTGGTGTCAAAAGGCAAGCCAGGCTACACAAGTATCCTTACGGAAGCACTATATAGTATGGTCTTTGGAAGGGATCATTTTTGTGCCAGTCCTAAGGACCAGGGGGCACTCATTACAGGTGCAATAAAGGCGATTCTGACCACTAAATAGGAAAGGGTTCTTTCCAGTTAGGGTATTGCACAGACTGACTGCCCTACCACAAGAGGTAATAATGGCAGGGATTAGAACCACTTTTACATTGATGCTTCAGTACACAACACTGGGTGATAATTTAGTGACATAATGTACAATTGGTGGGGAAAGGTTGAACTATGTAACTGCGTGGTCAATAGCTTTCTCACTGTGGCGTGTCAGTGTAAAAAAATTCTACTATGTTTAGCCAAAAATGTATTGTCCTTTCTATTAAATAGACATATGGTAAGATAAAATGTCGCTTATAGATAAGATGCTATGAGATTATAGTTTTGGGGGGATTTGGCAGATAAATCGTGGTATGCGGTGACCAGATGTATAGCAAAGCAGTTTGGGAATATTGGCTAGAAATAAAATATGCTTGTGCAGTTTTGGAACATTGGATATGTATGGAAAATTGTGAGACCGATTATACTGCACACTGGGAAAGAAACAGACTTTCACCTACAATGCCTCAATGGGGTGCTCCCATCTTCAACATTTTGGACATATCCAAGGTATCATTTTTAACAACCACAAATAGGTTTGATTGACTGAAATTGGAAAAATCATATGAGGCAATATCCCGCAGCTAGGTAGGTGAACTAACATTTAGTGCTAACACATGAGAAACTGTATACACTTTGTAAATTATATTTGTGTTAAACATAAAGGGACAGATGGAAAAAGTCCCCATAAATCACGCTCTCTGACGATCATGTGGCAAACAGTAGAATATGGAAGTGTGATGTGTACAGCTGCAGTCAAAGCAGGTAATCAGCAGGCAAACATCTCATCTGTCCCTGTGGAAAACAGCGCCGTCAGCCAAGTTATTAGCAAGCAGATCTATTTTTGCAGCTGATGTCTGACGGGGTTATGCTGGAGAGCTTACTGAGATAACTATGGGATTTTTTGTCTTCACCCAGAGCTCCTGGAGCTGACATGGTGACAATAAGTAGCAGTGCTTTACTTTCATTACATATCTCCTACTTAATCCAGTATTAAGGACATTTAAAGGGGTTGTTTACTACTAGGACATCCGCTTCTCAGTCTCTGTTTCACCCCCAGTAGTATACCACCACTTAGGCCTCATACCCATTGGCGGTTAAAAAAACGGACCTTAAAAAAGGGTGGAGTGTTATGCGAGTGTCATGCGATTTCTAATCTTTCCATCCGTTTTCCATCCGTTTTTCTTTCCCAGCCACTCTTTTCCTACAGTCAGTTACAGGACCATTTATAGTGTTCTATACCACAGAATGGTGATGTATCCATTAAAAACGGATGGAAAACGGATGGTCCGTTTTTGGTCCATTTTTTTAATCGCACCCATTGACTTCTATTGAGGAAAATCGCTGCAAATCGCAGCATGCTGTGATTTTATTCTCAGACCGATTTTGGCTGAGAAAAAAATCGCAAGTGAGATGTCACCCACTCACTAACATGGGTCAGAGTGCAGTCAGATTTAAAATCGGATTGCAATCATCCGATTTAATCGCCAGTGAGTATGAGGCCTTATACTCACCTCCGATGCCAGAGCTATTCCAGGGATGTCGGGCACCTATGTCATGCGACCCCTGCAGCCAATCAGTGCTGGCTCCACTCTCGATATAATAGACAGCTAAAGCCTGTTTCACATTTCCGTCTTATTATGTCAATCAAAATCCGCCAGAGCAGTAAAAAATGGATCCGGTTCTGTCTTGGGTCAAACGGATGTCACTGGATCCGTTTAGTGGATGGATCCGCTGCAGCCGGTAAGTGGATGACATTTAAAGCAACCGCGGAGAGAGGGAGAGAGAGGGGGAGAGAGAGGGGGAGAGGGGGAGAGAGAGAGAGAGAGAGAGAGAGAGAGAGAGAGAGAGAGAGAGAGAGGGGGAGAGAGAGAGAGAGAGAGGGGGAGAGAGAGAGAGAGAGAGGGAGAGGGAGAGGGAGAGAGGGAGAGAGAGAGGGAGAGAGGGAGAGAGGGAGAGAGAGAGAGGGAGAGAGAGAGAGGGAGAGAGAGAGAGATTTTTTCATGGCTTTTCCAGAATGCTACTCAGGGTTAAAATGCTTGGCAGAGCAAATCTGCTGGGCATGCACAATTGAAAATAGCGGTCCGTCGCTCCAAAAAAAGTTTCAGAGTCCGTCTCCTCCGCCTGGGTGACGCTACAATTCTAACGGATCCGTCAAAAAACGCATGCGACGGACGACCATCAGTCAAAATCAGCAGCTAATGTAAGTGTATGGTGGAAAAAAACGGATCCGACAAAAAAGGGGCGGTCCATTTTTTTTCTAAAAGTGGCGGATTTTGACTGACGTTAAAAAACGGAAATGTGAAACAGGCCTAAGGAGGAAGCGAGAGCAGCCGCAGCGCTCACTTCCATCTGATGTCCGATTTTTCCATAGAGGAGAGTGAAGCCAGCACTGATTGTTAGATCATGCGATCCCTGCTTCAGACATATTCAAGACATCTAGAGGCAATGAGAACAGTAGATGCGCTCTCCCCAATTATGTCCGTAGGAGAGGAGCCTAGAGCCAGGAGTGATTTCCCACAGGGATCCGTAGAGAACAGCTCAACACTGGCACTTGAGGGGGAGAGTGTAAGTGTTATTTTATGGGGGGGGGGAGGGGGGAACACATATGGATTAAGAAGGGTAGTCACAGTAGTGGACAACCTCTTTACATTATCTCCCCAGTGCAACTACTGAAAAAAAAAAAAAAACTGGTTTTGCGTTGAGTATGAATTGCATTACTAATCGATATGAAACCATCATCTGTGCCACTAAACATATTAAACACATGAATTGAGCACATTAGTAATGCTGAGCTGTTCTTTTTGATCCAAGCCTCTGTTACACGAGAAGAATGTACAATGAAATAGGTGTCATAGCAAACAGGTTTAATATGTAAGCTTAGCGGCATGACCAAGCATAAGAAATAAGACACCGATGATCACACACGGCATCCTACAGTAAAACACTTTCTGAACAGCCCCCTCTAATCACACTACTAAGGCGGCAAAATGCTAGTTGGTTTGAGACATACAGTACAGTAACTTACAACGACTGTACTGATGTACTGTAATGTAGTAACCATATAACGAACATGTGAATATGAAGGAACTTTAAAAAAAAAGATACTTTAGGTGGCATAATAAAGCGAAACTACTAAATGAAAATGTTCTATAGTTGTTAAAAACTAGAACACCACCTAAATTTTCCCAAAACATTAGGTGAGTAAAAATATTGTTCTAAATACTGTGTCCTATTCTGTCTTATGCTGGGCACATTAACAATGAAGGGATGTTATTCTTACAGCGGTTGTGTCATGACATAGGAGACATGATTCCTACTCCCAATGAATTGGGGTACTGCAAAACAACAGTGGGTAGATCTGCCACCTCCAGCAGGCCGAGCTGCTGCAGTTGCCCTGTCAGAGAAGTGATAAGATCCATAATGGACCAAAAAATAGTTTCAGTCAGAACTAATGTCACGATTCAGATGTCGAGTAACCCACAACCAGGGGCTTTTACCCTGGCCCCAACACTACAGCTTGCCCTTTTCCCCAGGTTACTTCTGAAGGTGACGATGCCAGGGCCACCAATCTTGCCATATCTCATGTATCCACCCTCCATCTGTACTCATCCCCCACTAAGCAAAGAGGGGAGCAACCGTGTACCGCAGTACACCAACCAGACGAGCAAGGGCAACTGAAAATATCAGACATGCAAATATTCACTCACATAACAGAGGAATGCACCAGGGAGTGGAGGATGGGGAAAAACCAGATCCGTCACCGTCCGTCGTCTGCTAGAATGAACGCCTATGGGCAACGGATCGCTCGTAGTCCGTTTTTTTAACGGAGCATGCTCAGTTTACCTCTGGTCACTGGTGTCAGCTGATGAGACAACTGATACCATCATCTGACACCTACTACCACGAACTTCAGAGAAAACAGGAGAGGCGGATGGAAGTATTCATCTGCCGTTCCTGCGCTGAGTATAAATAAATAATTTTAAAAAAACCAGCGTGGGTCTCCCCCTATTTTTGATAACCAGCCAGACGAAACTCACAGCTGGGGGCTGCAACCCTCAGCTGTCAGTTTCAGCAAGGCTAGTTTTCAAGAATAGAGGGGTTCATATGCTTTTTATTATTTAAATAAATAATTTTAAAAAAAAAAACCGGCATGGAGTGCCCCCCATTTTTGACAACCAGCCTTGCTAAAGTAGACAGCTGGGGGCTGATATTCTCAGGCTGGTGAGGGCAGAGCAAAGTATTGCAGTGTGCAGATGCGGGGAAAGGTCAGAGGCCCAGCGCCTGCACACTGCAGTACTTTGCTCTGCCCTTAACAGGGCAGAGAAGTACGCCTGCGCAGGAGCGCGATGCCGGGGAGCTATGATGCAAGCAGGAAGGCAGCATCACAAGAAGATGGGAGGAGCCGGACCAAGACCTGAGACACCCTTCAGACCGGACCGCCCCTCCAGGTGAGTATAATAAAACTTATTTTTATCTTCTCTTTCAGGTCGGACCAGGGCCTTATCTACAGCATTATAGAATGTTGTAGATAAGCCCTGAAAGGCAGCAGCCGCAGCTGATATCAGCCAAAAGTGCTGACAGGTTTGCTTTAACACAGGAGCTGAGGTTACCTTGCTTTCGCCAATTCGGTCATTTTCTGTTCAAGTTCTAGCCTTTTTTGCCTTTCCTTTTCAAGGTCCTGTTTTAATGTTTCAACATTGGTCTCTTCCCGAAGTTTCCTGAGCTCTTCCTCTGTCACAAGACAAACACAGAAACAGATGCTTAGAATTAAAAACAGATCTAGAAGAGGTTATAAAAGCAAGGACATGAAAAAAGAACAACGTTGCACTTTGGAGTACCTGTATATTGTACGTTAGAGAATAAAAGTATCAGAAACGCCTGTGTATACCACACTTATTAGCATCACTCCTTACAGCTAGACATAGGCCCAGAAAACATGACAGCTAGAGTTTGGCAGTACAACTATCCGCAGAGCACAAGCGCCACTTGTGGCAGTCTGTAGTCTGTGAATGGATTTGTAAAGCATGCTTATTGCCAAGCACAGCATTTTACTGCCACTGCTAGATAAGCCAATACGTTTTCCCAAACCCAGTCTTGCAGAAAGCTTAATTTAAAAAGTGTCCCATCACCCCAAACCTCAGAATAAAGATGACAGGAGCAGAAGTTAGCGTCCCTCCCAAGTCATACAGCGCCAGAAAGCGGATAGCTCAGCTGCTATATTCAGAGTTCTAGAACTCGAGGATTAGTTAAGAGATGCCTGCATAGCGCATGAAGAACGACTTGAGGAGGGTTATTTTGTTAAAGAGAAAGATACAGCAAAATCATGTTAAAGGAACGTAATGCCATCGTTCGATCTGTGCTATGCTACTGAATACACAGCACCTTTACAAGAAGGAACAATGGATGCAACTCACACCACAAGGCATATGCTTCAACATTAGAAGTCCCAGCCTCGGTGTCAGGGTGGAACACACACATAAGCCTGTAAGGTGCTGAAACGTTAAGACTATGCGCGCACGTTGAGTATTTGCTTGCAGAAATTGCTGCAAGGTTTCTGCATCTTTTGGCAGCAAAAACACTGCGGCAAAAACGCGCGTTTTGCTGAGACTTTTGGTGTGCTTTTGCAGCGGTTTAGCATGCGTTTTTGTACTGCAATGAAGGCTTTTTTGAGACAAGAAATTTAGAAGAAAAAAAAAAATTGTGTGATGTAATTTCTTGGTTCAACACTCCCTTTTTATTCTGATGCAGTAGCATCAGAGTAATGGGATTAGGTTTTGCTGTCAGCAGCTGTCATTGACACCTAGGCTTAGTAATGAAAAGGTGTCAGCCCAACACCCTCATTACTAAGCCGATAAACACACAGTGGGTACGGAAAGTACAGTATTTTCCGGCGCATAAGACGACACACCCCCCCCCCCCCCCCCCCCCGACTTTTCCAGTTAAAATAGAAAATCTCCTTAAAAGTCGGGGGGTCTTCTTATATGCAGTGTCATCTTATATGCCGGGTGCAGAGCAATCTGCATATGGCGGGGGAGTCGTCCAACTGACGAAGGGAGGGTGCAAGTGGAGTTATCATCCCCCTTTTACCTCATTGATGGCAGCGGTGCCATCTGCGGGTCTCTGTGCCGGGGATCGGCGGCTCCTCCATCTGCAGTGTGGCGGCTCTGTGCTGGGGGTCGGCAGCGGCTCCTCTTTGTCCAGCTTGGGGGCGCTGTGCTGGGGGGCGCCTGCTGCGGCTCTTTGGGCAGCATCGGGGCTCCTCCGGCATTTCCCCAAAGCCCTGAGGCCCAAGGCAGCTCCATTGCTGCGATGCGGTGGCCTCCGGGAAAATGGCCGCCGGAGCTCCTGCATGCTGATTCAGATCTCGTCACGAGATCTGAATCTGAGCATGTGTGGGCTCCGGCGGCCATTTTCCCGGAGGCCACCGCATCGCAGCAATGGAGCTGCCTTGGGCCTCAGGGCTTTGGGGAAATGCCGGAGGAGCCCCGATGCTGCCCAAAGAGCCGCAGCAGGCGCCCCCAAGCTGGACAAAGAGGAGCCGCTACCGACCCCCAGCACAGAGCCGCCACACTGCAGATGGAGGAGCCGCCGATCCCCAGCACAGAGACCCGCAGATGGCACCGCTGCCTCAGGGCTTTGGGGAAATGCCAGAGGAGCCCCCACGCTGGACAAAGAGGAGTTGCGTCGACCCCCAGCACAGAGCCGCCACACTGCTGAAGGAGAAGCCGCCGCACTGCTGCCACCAATGAGGTAAAAGGGGGATGATAACACCACTTACAGCCTCCCTTCTTCATTGGGACCACTCCCCCACCATATGCACTCGGCGTACAAGACGACACCCGGCGTATAAGATGACCCCCGACTTAAGAAGATTTTCAGGGGCTGAAAAGTCGTCCTATACGCCGGAAAATACAGTATTCAGACCCCCTTAAATTTTTCATTCTGTTTCATTGCAGCCATTTGGTAAATTCAAAAAAGTTCATTTTTTTCTCATTAATGTACACTCTGCACCCCATCTTGACCAGCCATGAGTCTTCTTGGGAATGATGCAACAAGTTTTCCACACCTGGATTTAGGGATCCTCTTGCCATTCTTCCTTGCAGATCCTCTCCAGTTCCGTCAGGTTGGATGGTGAACGTTGATGGACAGCCATTTTCAGGTCTCTACAGAGATGCTCAATTGGGTTTAGGTCAGGACTCTGGCTGGGCCAGTCAAGAATGGTCACAGAGTTGTTCTGAAGCCACTCCTTTGATATTTTAGCTGTGTGCTCAGGGTCATTGTCTTGTTGGAAGGTGAACCTTCGGTCAAGTCAGAGGTCCACAGCACTCTGGAAGAGGTTTCCATCCAAGATATCTCTGTACTTGGCCGCATTCATGATTCCTTCAATTGCAACCAGTCGTCCTGTCCCTGCAGCTGAAAAACACCCCCATAGCATGATGCTGTCACCACGTTTCACTGTTGGGATTGTATTGGGCAGGTGATGCGCAGTGCCTGGTTTTCCCCCACACATACCGCTTAGAATTATCACCAAGAAGTTCTGTCTTCGTCTCATCAGACCAGGGGATCTTATTTCTGGAAGTCCTTCATGTGTTTTTAAGCAAACTCTACGCGGGCTTTCATATGTCTTGCACTGAAGGGAGGGTTCTGTCGGGCCACTCTGCCATAACGGGCCGACTGGTGGAGGGCTACAGTGATAGTTGACTTTGTGGAACTTTCTCCCATCTCCCTACTGCATATGTGGAGCTCAGCCACAATGATCTTGGGGTTCTTTACCTCTCTCACCAAGGCTCTTCTCCCACAATTGCTCTGTTCGGCTGGACGGCCAGGTCTAGTAAGACTTCTGGTGGTCCCAAACTTCTTCCATTTAAGGATTATGGAGGCCACTGTGCTCTTGGGTATGTTTCCACGGTCATGAAACCCTGCGGACTGGACGCTGTGTACAGCCGCAGATTCCAATTCGCAGCGGACAGATGTTACAGCATAGTTGAGGGGATTTTACGAAATCCCATCTCCACTATGCGTTCAAAGACGCATATGCTCATGCGGCACGTCTTTATAGACCGCAGCATGTCTATTTATCTTGCGGAGACGCTCAGTCTCCGCAAGATAAATTACACAGTCTATGTATAGGATGCGTCGATTCCAACTGTGTTCAATAAACACATGCGGAATCACCGAGCGTACAAAATCCGGCAGCGCTTTGGGCAGAGCCGCGTCCAAAGCGCTGCATATACGGAACGTGGAAATATACCTTTAGGAACCTTGAGGACTGCAGAAGTTCTTTTGTAACCTTGGCCATATCTGTGTCTTGCCACAATTCTGTCTCTGAGCTCCTTGGCCAGTTCCTTTTGACCGCAAGATTCTCATTTGGTCTGACATGCGCTGTGAGCTGTGAGGTCTTATATAGACAGGTGTGTGCCTTTACAAATCAAGTCCTATCAGTTTAATTACACACAGCTAGACTCCAATGAAAGAGTAGAACCATCTCAAGGAGGATCACAAGGAAATAGACAACGTGACTTAATACGAGTGTCTAAGTAAAGGGTCTGAAATGTTAATATCAACAATTTATTATTATTGTTAAGGATGATGATGATGATGATGAATAACGAAGATGAACAATGAAGAATAATAATGAAGAATAATAATAAAAGAGATGTCTTACGTGAACTAGCTGCCAAACTGCCAATATTGACAGCCGTATTATGTGAAATAGTTACTAGACTGCAACTATTGACAGATGTAATATTTCTCATGGAGCTGTCACAAATCACATTGATAACAAATTCACAAAATAGTAGAGATAAGATTATGACCGACCTCTTAAGCCCCCGTTACACACTGCGATATCGCTAGCGATATCGCTGTAAAGTCACCGATTTTGTGACGTAGCAGCGATATTGCTAGCGATATCGCTACATGTGATACTTACCTCCGACCGGCTCCACCACTGATTATCGCTGGTCGCGCGAGAAGGTCCTGGATCATTTCTCGTCGTCAGCTTCCTGTGGCGCCGACGAGCGACGCGGGCGGGAGGATGTCAGGATCGCCGCGTCCGACAGGTAAGTAGCGACCCCCGACCCCAGCGATGTCGCTGGTGAGATCTGCCTGTGTGGCAGCTCACTAGCGACCACTTAGCGATGCACCAGCGATCCATATCGTTGTCGGGATCGCTGGTGCATCGCTAAGTGTAACGGTACCCTTAGACACCCAGCAACTGGAAGGGGGACCCAAATTCTCCTACATGAATGCAGCAGTAGTGTGTGCATTGTGTTTCGACCATCACTCCATTCACTTCTATGGGTCTACGGAAGGGATGTGCGTTCTATTCTTATAGACAGGGAATGGAGCTCTAGTCACACAACCACTCCATTCATACAGGACATTTTCGCCTTGCCATTATCACTTTAGACCTGACTTCAGCGATCAGGACAGTGACACGTGGGTAACAAGCGACGCACGTCGCTTAGTTACCCGCAGTGTACGTTATAAGATACCAGCACGCTGGTGCAGGGAGCTGGTAACCAAGGTAAACATCGGGTTTCTAAGCGCCGCGCGGCCCTTAGAAACCCAATGTTTACCTTGGTTACCAGTTCCCTGCACCAGCGCGCTGGTATCTAATGTACACATCGGGTTTCTAAGCGCCGCATGGCGCGGCGCTTAGAAACCCGATGTTTACCTTGGTTACCAGCTCCAGCTCACTGATCGGTGGTCTCCCGCCTGCCACACGCAGCCATGCGTGCTGGCCAGCAGGAGACCAGCGATCAAAAAAATGTCCAGGCCATTCGAGCACGATCAGCAATACCCGGCAGGGGGGCCGGTCGCTGATAAGTGTCACACACAGCGATCTCGCTGGTGAGATCACTGTTGCGTCACAAAACTTGTAACACAGCAGCGATCTCGCTAGCAAGATCGCTGTGTGAAACGGGGCCTTAATGAGAGAAAAATGTTTATCGGACAAGTGTTGGATCAAATGATCAACCAGAGGATTGTTCCATGGCTACAGTCCCACGGAGCTTAAATTTCTGAATAATATGTGCAACTGTAGTCACAGGAACATCAAGCTACTTGGAGATGGTCTTATAACTTTTACTTTTAACATGTTTGTATCTAATTTTCTTTCTAATCTCCTGAGACAACTCTTTCCTTTGCTTCCTCTGGTCCATGTTGAGTGTGATACACACCATGTCACCAAACAGCACAGCGAGTATCTGTAGCCCTCTATACAGGCCCACTCACTGATTCTAAGATTGTAGACACATGTGATGCTAATTAGTGGATAGACCTTGATTTAACATGTTCCTTCTGTCACATTATTTTCAGGGGTAGGCCATGTGCACACTGAGTATTTGGTGAGTTTTTACCCCAATATCTGTAAGCCAAAACCAGGAGTGGAACGGTCAGAGGAAAAGTATAATAGAAACATTTGCACCACTTCTGCATTTTTCACCCACTCCTGGTTTTGGCTTACACACACTGAGGTAAAAATCTCTCCATATACTGGATGTGTGCATGTGCCCATACCATCATTTCTGTACAGAACTATTTCATGAGTTTTATTTTTTTAAGAATTCTGTGGAAGCATGGTTGAAAAGCAATGTCTGACTTTCTTTTGTTCATTTTCATTGATTTTTGATTTATTATTACTTGTCAGATTCCACTTATTTCTGTCACCATTGTGGGTTATTCTTTCATTAAATGAGGGGTATAACAAGACTTTTGACCACATGTGTGTGTGTGTGTGTATATATATATATATATATATATATATATATATATATATATATATATATATATATATATATATACATACATACATACACAAAATCTGAACTCTCTGTCCAGAGAAGTGCAATGCTTGGGACTACTAAGATCCTGCGCAGAACCCTCAAACTCCCAAGTCGCTGGTAGAGGACCAGAGAGTGAGGAAGGACAAAAAAAGACCAAAGTGCAAAAATGCAAGCAAGAGAAGCCATTATTTGGTTAGTGTTTTAGGGGGGGTGTAGGTATTAGAAATATCGGGGGTCTGAATCAACAATTTGGTACATTCAAAAATGAGGAAATTCACTGACAAGCTAAAGAAACCCAAAATGCATAAGCTCAGAAAACAAAGTGGCTGATGGCAAAGTAGTGGCAAACACCTCCACAATATCCAGCCAAGTGAAGACCAGTCTTGAGCAGGTGGATGCATTATTGACAAAGTCTAAAATCAAGAGACCGCTTCATGAGTAAAACTTAACAAAAAGGGATGGAAAAGTCTTAGTTACTCACAGGTTAACGGTATTTTTCGGAGTCCATGACAGCACCATCTGAGAGAGGGGATCCGCCCTTTAGGAACAGGAAACCTACAGATACAAAAAGGGCGGCACCTCTCCCACGCATCAGTTGGATTACAGAGCACAGAGGACCACCATGGTTAATAGCATAACTTATCCATAATACTATACACAATTTAAATTACCCGTGTACGTATATAAGAGGAAGAAGTGCACACCCAAATTAAACTAAAGGGAGGGAATATACGGGTGCTGTCATGGACTCCGAAAAATACCGTTAACCGGTGAGTAACTAAGACTTTATTCGGTCGTCCATGACAGCACCACCTGAGAGAATTACAGAGAGTAATAACTACTTTAGGGAGGGACTACAGCCTGCAGCACCCTTATCCCAAACGAGAGGTCTGTGGAAGCACCCAAGTCTAGCCTATAATGACTATAAAAGGTGTTCGGAGAGGACCAAGTAGCCGCCTTACATATCTGGTCGATGGAGACTTCTGATCTCTCGGCCCACGAGGTCACCATGGCTCTGGTGGAATGTGCCCTCAGCTTCCCGGGTGGCGACCTGCCTTTTGAGGCGTATGCTAAGGCAATCGCTTCTCTAATCCACCTGGCTAGTGTATTCTTTGATACTCTATAACCTTTCCCAGGGCCTTGGTGGGAAATAAACAGGGCATCATCTTTCCTCCAAGGATCGGTAGCTGCCACATATTCTATAAGGCACTTCCTAACACCCAGGGTATGTAGTTTCTCTTCCTTCTTATTAGCCGGATTAGGGAGGAAGGATGGAAGGACTACTTCCTGAGTCCTATGAAAGTTAGAAACCACCTTAGGTAAATACGCTGGATCAGGTGTGAGTATTACCCTATCATTTTTAATCTGTATATAAGGAGGACGCCTAGATAATGCCTGGATGTCGCTAACTCTGCGAGCTGAGGTTAGAGCTACCAGGAAAGCTACTTTGAGGGACAGGTTTTTTATGGAAGCTGATGAAATAGGTTCGAATGGAGCTTCAGTCATGGCCGTGAGGACTAGATTCAAGTCCCATGGCATGAATCTATCCTTCACTACCGGCCTGGATCTTCCTGCTGCTTTAATGAACCTACTGATCCAGTAATTACCCGCGATGTTGCAGCTAAAGAGGGCCCCTAAGGCTGCTACTTGTACTTTAAGGGGACTAGTGGAAAGCCCCATGTCCAGACCTTGCTGAAGAAATTCTAAGATCTGATTTATAGGTGTTGAACCCCCAGCGATTATTCCCGAGCTCTGAAGGAATTTCTTCCAAATTCTAACATAGATTTTGGTAGTAATGGCCTTTCTACTTTTAAGAAGGGTATTAATTAAGTCTGGGGAGAAGCCTTTATCTTTTAAGAGTGCCCGCTCAAACTCCACTCAGATGTAGGCCAGCCACCTGAGGATGGAAGACTGGGCCCTGGGATAGGAGATCCGGGATGTCCGGAAGAACCCAAGGATCGGACACCGACATGGTCCTGAGGCAAGAAAACCAAGCCCTCCTGGGCCAAAATGGGGCGATGACTATAACCCTTGCTCTGTCTTTCCTGATCTTTCTCAACACCAAGGGTAGTAGCAATAGGGGAGGGAAGGCGTATGCTAGCCTGAAGTCCCACTTTATCAGAAAGGCATCTACCGCCAGGGGGTTCTCTCTGGGATTTAGGGAGCAGAATAGTCTCAATTTTCTGTTTTCTTTGGTGGGGAAGAGGTCTACCTCTGGCTGTCCCCACCTTTGCACAATCAGGTGGAAGATCGAGATGTTTAGGGACCATTCTCCTTGCCTTAGCAGATTGCGGCTTAAGAAATCTGCCATAATGTTTTCTTTCCCTTTTATGTGTAGCGCTGTCAAAGATAGAAAATGCTGCTCTGCTAGTTGGAACAACCGTTCTGCCACATTCATCAGGGGTTTGGAACGAGTCCCGCCTTGGTGGTTGATATAAGCCACAGTGACCTGATTGTCGGGAGAGCACTCGGACATGATGGCCCTGCAGATACATAAGTAGCTTCTTAGCTGCCTGTTCTACTGCTGACAATTCTTTCAAATTAGATGACATATTTATCTGGTGCTGGTCCCATAGGCCCTGGACCACGACCTCACCCATATGAGCCCCCCAGCCAGAAGGGCTAGCATCCGTAGTGACTATGCGGGATATGTCGAATTCCCAGGGAACTCCTCTGGATAAATTATCCTTGTCCAGCCACCACCCTAGGGACTCCCTTGTGTTTCGGGACAAGGTTAGCTGGCCTTCTAAGTAACCTCCGAGGTTTCTTTGATGCAGTAAAACCTCGCCCTGAAGTGTTCTTGAATGAAACTGGGCCCACTGCACCGCTGGAATACAGGAGGAAAGGGAACCCAGAAGGGACATGGCTTTCCTGAGGGACCTGTTGGGGTTATTGGAAGCATTTAGGACCCGATAGTGTAAGCGAACAAGCTTCTCCGGAGGCAGACGGCATTCCTGTTTCTCAGAATCTAGAATCAGGCCTAAAAACTGCTGGATTTTCATCGGCTGTAACCGAGATTTTTTGATATTCAGCAGCCATCCTAACCGCTCCAGGGCAGACATTGCCCTCTGTAGCTGTTCCGTACAATGTTTTGCCGTTTTTCCTATAATCAGGAAGTCATCTAAGTAGGGTACTACTAGAATGTCAGATTCACGTAGATGGGCCATAACTTCCGCTACTACTTTGGTAAACACACGGGGAGCGACTGCCACCCCAAAGGGGAGGGCCGCATATGGGAAATGTTCAACTGACCCATTTAACTGAACCGCCACTCTGAGGAAGCGCTGTTGAGCTGCATGAATGGGTATATGGTAGTAAGCATCTTTTAAATCCAACACCACCATAAAGCCGTTTTAAAACAACAATTTTATTGTTGAATTAATTGTTTCCATTTTAAACGGGCGTATAACCAAGAATTCATTGAGGGACTTAAGATTAATTATAGTCCTAAAGGAACTGTCTGGCTTGCGGACCAGGAACAGAGGGGAGTAGAAACCTTTCCCCCTTTCTCCTTCTGGAACCACAGTTAGGACCTTCTTAAGGCAAAGATCATGAACCTCGGCCTCCAGGGCAGCTTGTTCTGATGTGGAGGACCTGACTGGGGTGACCCTAAATCGATCATGGGGAACCCGGGTGAATTCCAGTTGTAGACCCGTAGCTATCACCCCCCGTATCCAATTACTATCCGAAATCATGGACCAGGCTGGGTAGAAGGCAGCTAGTCTCCCCCCTACCGGGGCCTCTAGTCATTGGGGCGGCTTTTTAGTGTCCTGTGCTGGACCTTCCTGGCGCCCCCCTCCTCCGAACATGAAACCTGTACCTCTCCTTTTATCATCCCATCTGCCCTGATCTCTGGACGACCTTCTACGGAAATATCCTCTCCTGGTAAAGGGGCGTCTATAAGAAGGATTCGGGAGGCTCGGAAACTTCTTTTTATCATCCCCGGCTTTCTCTAACAGTTCATCCAGGGCAGAGCCAAATAGATATTCCCCCTCGCAAGGGATGGAGCAGAGTCGTGACCTGGCCTGAATATCCCCTGGCCAGCATTTTAACCAGAGGGCCCTTCGAGCTGCGTTAGATAACCCTGCGGATCTAGCCGCCATCCTTGC
Organism: Dendrobates tinctorius; assembly: GCF_039654945.1. Taxonomy (NCBI): domain Eukaryota; kingdom Metazoa; phylum Chordata; class Amphibia; order Anura; family Dendrobatidae; genus Dendrobates; species Dendrobates tinctorius. Next base: position 58,137,176 of record NW_027361703.1, read on the forward strand.
AGAGTCTGCTGAGGCATCAGCCAGGAAAGCAGCGGCACTCTGGATGATTGGTAGGGTTTTCCGAATGGATGCTCTTGAGGCTCCGTCTCTCAGATGGGAATCCAGTTGATCTAGCCAGACCATCATGCATCTGGCTGTACAAGTGGCAGCTATCGCTGGTCTTAGGGCGCCTGCTGACATCTCCCATGTTCTCTTTAGAAAGGAATCCGCTTTTTTATCCAGCGGGTCTTTTAGCTCTGCTCATTCTTCTTGACCTATCTGCAGCTTTCGATACTGTTGACCACCATCTCCTACTCTCTAGGCTCCAGTCACTAGGCATTAAGGACACTGCACTCTCCTGGTTCTCTTCCTATCTCTCTGACCGCTCCTTCAGTGTTTTGTTCTCTGGCTCCACGTCATCTCCTCTTCCTCTTGCTGTCGGGGTACCTCAGGGCTCAGTCCTTGGCCCCCTTCTTTTCTCTCTCTACACGGCCCCAATTGGACAGACCATCAGCAGATTTGGCTTTCAGTACCATCTTTATGCTGATGACACACAACTATACACGTCTTCCCCCGACCTTACCCCCGCTGTACTACAGAACGCCAGTGACTGTCTGTCCGCAGTCTCCAATATCATGTCCGCTCTCTATCTGAAACTCAACCTCTCCAAAACTGAACAACTTCTGCTCCCGCCGTCTACTAACCTCCCTAAATCTGACATTTCCCTCTCCGTGGGTGGTACCACAATAACACCCCGGCAGCAGGCGCGCTGTCTGGGTGTTTTGTTTGACACCAATCTCTCCTTCACATCTCATATACAATCCCTTGCCCGCTCTTGCCGCTTACACCTAAAGAACATCTCTAGAATCCGCCCTTTTCTCACTATGGAAACAACAAAAACCCTCACTGTTGCATTGATCCACTCTCGCCTGGATTACTGCAACGCTCTATTAATTGGCCTCCCCGTCACTCGACTATCCCCTCTCCAGTCCATACTTAATGCAGCGGCCAGGATCGTCCATCTGGCTAATCGGTACTCGGACGCGTCCGCTCTTCGCCAGTCCTTACATTGGCTGCCCATTCATTATAGGATCCAATTCAAAGTACTTGTTCTCACCCACAAAGCTCTCCACAGTGCGGCACCCCCTTACATCTCTTCTCTCATTTCTGTCTATCGGCCTAGCTGATCGCTGCGCTCTGCAAACGACTTTCGACTAACCTCTGCACTAATCCGTACCTCCCACTCCCGACTCCAAGACTTCTCCCGTGCTGCTCCTATCCTCTGGAATGCTCTACCCCAAGAAATCAGGACTATCCACAATTTGCATAGTTTTAGGCGCTCCCTCAAAACACACCTGTTCAGAGCAGCCTATCACATTCACTAATCAAAGTCATTCTCTGTGTAAGTGTGCGTGTGTAGCCCATTCACTATCTCCATCCATCCTTCACTCCCGCAAGATGGCTGGACCTTCATTGTAAATACACCATTGTAAATACACACCTGTACTTTGTATCTCTCTCACCTCATTGTAGATTGTAAGCTCTCACGAGCAGGGTCGTCTTATTTTGCTTTAATTATTGTATTGTTAACGTTGTTACTTATGACTTGTGTTTTGAAACTGTTAAACTGTAAAGCGCTGCGGAATATGTTGGCGCTAAATAAATAAAGATTATTTATTATTATTATTATTATTATTATTATTAGGGAAGCCATGTCATCGAAAGGGATGGAAGATTTTCTGGAGGCTTTGGCTACTGCCGCGTCCAGCTTAGGGGCCTTATCCCATCTGTTCACCACTGGGTCATCAAATGGGTACCTTCGTTTGAAGGTCGGTGGCAAGGAGCCTCTTTTTTCGGGTTTTTTCCACTCCATATCTATTAAGCTCTGGACCTTATCATTTAAAGGGAAGGCCCTGCGCTTCCTGGGATCTAGACCTCCGAACATCACGTCCTGTGCCGAAAGTTCTGGTTTTGAGTCTGTTACTCCCATGGTGGACCTTATTGTTTTAACTAGTTTGTCCATCTGGTCTAACGGGAAGCAGAAACGGCTTGAGTCATACTCCGAAGAAGACGAAGTGGAGGCCGGGGAATCCGAGGAGTCATTGTTCCTAGGAGCAACCGAGGACTCCGAACCTGAGAAGCTAACTTCTCTCCCCCTAGAAGAATCCCTTTTTGACAGGGCTTTCATTTCTGTCCTGATTATTTCTCTCAGGCTTGTGGTGAAATCCGGCGTTTCTTCCGCTACCTGTAAGGACGGGGGAGAATGTAAGGGCCTGTCAGTCTATCCCTGGCCCTCGTTCCCTTCCAACCCCTACCGTTTGTCGCACACATGGCTGACAATCTTTTGGGGTGGCCGTCTGGCAAGGGGCAACTACAGAGGGCACATTCCATGTGCTTCTGTTTTCCCGTAGCTTTCCTCCCCTGCGAAAAATACATAAGGGAACACTGCATCAGGGTACATTCACGAAGATCTCTTACCCATGCAGATGAGGCAGGTACCGGATCACGGAGGGAGGCAGGAGGGTCCTTTAGCCGGGAGGAACTTCCGTGGCTCTGTTCACTCGATCGTTTTTTCTTCTGCTGGCCACTCGTATGAGGCTTCGCCACGGCCTCCTTCTGTGGCCGCTCCTGTATCTCGTCCTGCTGCTCTATGGGGGCTTCTGTCGTATCCATCGCTGGGCCTTCAGAAGCACCCCCGCAGCGTTGTCTCCTGCCTTTTAAGGCCTCCCTGTACCGGGGTCAGCAGGGTTCTGGCGCGGCACCTCCCCAGCATCCGAGACCCCCCCCCCCCCGCATGCTCCGCCTCCCCCCCGCCACGGGCACAGCGCATCCCCCCGGACAGCCGCGCACACGCGGCGTACACTGGAAAGCCGGCCGGCACCCGACTTCCGGTTTCGGCGTCCCCTGCCCCGCCCCTACCGCCGCGTCACTTCCTCCATGCGTCAGAGACCGCGGGAGCGCGCGGAACGGAGCCGGCAGGGCGCCCTCGGCTCCGGTGTGCCCGCCGCCCCCATATGCGCCCGCCTGCGCCCGCCGACCGGGTGCGATCGCCGACCCGGACGCGGGAGGATGACCGGACCCCGGGGGGAGACTCAGAAGGGGCCTGCATACGTACCTGGTGCCCGCACTTTGGAGACGGCTGTCCACCGGACCCCATGGTCCACCTGCTCCAACCACAGCCGTGGCGACCTACCCGGCCCCACCGTGGTGCTTCCAGGGACCTCGAACTGGACCGAGGTAGGAGATCCCCCCCGCTACCTGAGTCGGTCAGCCGGCCTGGGAATCCCTCGTCGACTCCATGACGGACGATCTGTAGGGAGTCCTGTCCTCTAGGAACAGGAAACCAACTGATGCATGGGAGAGGTGCCGCCCTTTTTGTATCTGTAGGTTTCCTGTTCCTAAAGGGCGGATCCCCTCTCTCAGGTGGTGCTGTCATGGACGACCGAATAAAGACTACTTTTTATACCAAAAAAGAAACTTCTAAAAAAGCCTACTCATTTTTGTAACAATATTCTATAGCAAGATGAAACCAAGATACCAGAATGATGTAAAAGAACAGCACAACGATGGAAAGGAAGAACTCATGATGACGCTGATACTGTCGGATGCATATGTAAATTTGTGAAAATGGAGTAGAACCTAATCTGATAATTACAATATTTTAGTCAACTGAATGAAAGCTGGTGATGAGCATACATGTCGGTCCCATCAACTCCATTGTACTAGTGTACAAAAGATAAATTATAAAAGTTCTGTTACTTTTCAAAAACTTCTGAACTTGGCTGTATAATGCTAAACACTAGGGATGAGCGAACGTGTTTGGGTATTATCCAAATATCTTTGGCGTGCTTGGATAACATGTTAGAGTCCTTGCGGCTACATGATTTGCGGCTGATAGACAGCTGCAATACATGCGGGGATTGCCAGTTTGTTAGACAATCTCTACATGTGTCGTGGCTGTCTAACAGGCACAAATCATGCAGCCGCAGGGACTCAAACATGTAATCCAAGCACGCCAAAGAGACACTGATAACATCAAAGCATGTTCGCTCATCAGTACTACACACTCATCTTATACTCTGTAATTACAGGAAACAGTCGTTAACGCACATGCCATGCGTACATTTAAATTAGGCAATTACTGCAACATTGGGATAGATATTAAAATCATATTAAAATTAGATCATTTGCAATCACACCAAATGATGAAATGTTAAATGTATAAGCTAAATATTAACGTAATCCACTATATAAAAGTTTCAATATAAAGATAAGCCTAGGATTGACAAATAATACAAAATATAAGTCATTATTAATAGCCAATAGAATCGGTTTATCACATACTAATAGTATTTTAAATGTATCAAAATAGGTTAAAACACCATTGATACATTATAATACATAATTGATATGTTATAATACAGATGCAACACCAATTGCACCAGAGAATACTGAATGTGCAACCTACGACCTCACTCAAGATGTCTGTGAATCATGTGTGTGTTTTATTTAGATAGAACATGTACTCTTATAAATCTATGGTTCTGTATATAAGCAAAAGGGAGAAAAAATTCAAGACGACAGGGACAGATAGAAAAAAAAAAAAAAAAAATCAAAGATACATCTTACACATTCACACATTTGTAACTTATTTCTGATTATTAGAATTTGTATTAAAAAAAAAAAAATCACTATTCTTGACCAAAAGTACCACAATTATAGCTGTTAGGCAAAGGGAGAAATCACAATCTTTCACAGCTCAGTCTAGTTTATTGAGATACTGCTTTTCCTTGAGGTTGCCTGTATTAATTGAAAGGAAAGGAAAAAAGTATCCTAGAAGAAGCAGGGTTATCTGGCGAAACACATGTTGGGACGTTGGTCCTGACCATTTGTTTAGGAAGAGAATCTTCACGGATAGATTGGTAAACCCGCTTGCCACAGTGCGGTCAGCAGCAGGCAAAGGGGTTGCCTAAAGCAGGCATATTGCCATTTACTAAGATCTGCATGCAGATGGACAGAATACATAGTGTAGCCACCAATAGACATGTGGCCGGCATCATGCACCGTGTTGATCCAGCACAAGAATAATAGTAGACACTTTACGAGCCAGAACACATACTGTTGCCACAATTAAATGCACGTCACCAGTAACATGCACTATGGTTATCCACTGCCAGCATAATATATACAGCTCTGGCAAAAATCAAGAGACCACTGCAAAATTTTCAGTCTGTCTGATTTTTCTCTTTATAGGTAAATTTTTGAGTAAATTGTAAATTGCTCTTTTATTCTATAAACTACTGACAACATGTCTTCGAATTTCCAAGCAATACATTTTGTATTTATTTTCAGAAAAGGAGAAAAGGTCAAAACAGCAAAAAAATGCAGTGCTTGCAGACATCAAATAATGCTAAGAAAACAAGTTCATAATCATATAGAAACAACACTAATGTTTTAACTCAGGAAGAGTTCAGAAATCAATATTTTGTGGAATAACCATGACTTTTAATCACAGCTTTCATGCGTCTTGGCATGCTTTCCACCAGTCTTTCACGCTGCTTTTGGGTGACCTTATGCCACTCCTGGTACAAAAATGTAAGCAGTTCTTCTTTGTTTGATGGCTTATGGCTATCCATATTCCTCTTGATTACAATCCAGAGGTTTTCAATGGGGTTCAGGTCTGGAGAGTGGGCTGGCCATGACAGGGATTTGATGTGGTGGTCCTTCATTCACACACTGATTGACCTAGCTGTGTGGCATGGGCATTGTCCTGCTTGAAAAAAAAACAGTCCTCAGAGTTGGGGAATATTGTCTGAGCATAAGGAAATCAACTGTTTTTCCAGGATAACCTTGTATGCGGCTTGATACGCCCTTCACAAAGATTAACCTGCCCAATTCAAGTCTTGCTGAAGCATCCCCAGATCATCACCGATCCTCCACCAAATTTCACAGTGGGTGCAAGACACTGTGCCTTGTACGCCTCTCCAGGTCTCAGTCTAACCATTAAATGACCAGGTGTTGGGCAAAGCTGAAAATTAGACTCATCAGAGAAGATTACCTTACTCCAGTCCTCTATGGTCCAATCCTTATGGTCTTTGGCAAACTTCAGCCTGGCTCTCCTTTGCTTCTCTCATTGATGAAAGGCTTTTTTCTAGCTTTACATGACTTGAGCCCTGCATCTAGAAGCCTGTTACGAACTGTTCTTGCCGTGCACTTCACCCCAGCTGCCATTTGCCATTCCTTTTGCAGGTCACTTGATGTCATCCTGCTATTGCCGAGTGACATTCGAATAAGATGACGGTCATCCCGGTCAGTGGCGAGTCGTTTTCGCCCTCTGCTGGTCTGTAGCTTTTTTGTCCCCAATGTCTGCTGCTTGACCATGTTGTAATGGACTGCAGTCTTAGAAATGTTAAGGATGGAGGCAACATGATGCTGACTGTATCCCTCTGCTAGTAAAGCCAGGATTGAGCCCTTATTTTCCTCACTCAAGACTTTTCTTTTCAACTCCATTGGCATGGTTAAAAGTTATTTTTTCATTCTTATTACTTTTGGGATATTACTAGTTTTTGTTTTGCCATCCAGCTTGTCCTATTGCAAAAGGATTGTGAACATCACAGCAGAGTTTTTTATACTTTCCTTCAATAATTAAGATTTTTTTCAGGTGATCACCTAATCAGAAGCACATTGAATGAGGTGTACTCTGGTTGGAATTCAACTGACACTGGAATGGAATGGCTGTCAGACATGTAGAGAAGCTGATTTTTATAAAACTGTGCAGTGGTCTCTTAATTTTTGCCAGAGCTGCATATTGTGCCCAATACCCTCATACACCAGTGTCTACACAGTTACAATCACAAACATTGACAACATACAGTGTAGGGAAGCTAGGTACTATGATATAGTTGTGACAGTCAATAATAATGATATATAATTATTTTCCACAGCATGATTAGGTGACATACAGTCAGAAATACCGTAATTAAGCATGGCAGTGTTTGAGCAGCAACATTACATGGGGACAAATTCATTCCCATTATCGATGATCTCCCTGTCACTCATTCTAAAAATATAATAAGGATCCACATTTAACCAGATTGTTAGCTCTCCTTTCCCCAAACATGGATTGTGATACTCTGTCAAACAGCGATTGAATTCTAAAAACAAATTTTAAATGATCAGAACTAAAAGTTACATTTTATAAATTTACACATTCACGCCTTTTACTTTTCTTCTACATGTTCTGGTCTGTTTTGCCTCATTTTTGCTTATATAAACTTGGTTTCAGTGCTTTACACTATATGTGAATGATTGATATTTTAATCTATGAGGCTGTTCAAACATCCATGCTTTCTTGTGAATCAAATGGTAGACAGAACCAGAGATATTTTCATTTCTGACCCGAGTCACACATCAAAATAACCCATACACAGATGGATGGTATTTGTGTGCCTTTGATGGGAGAAGCTTTGCAGTTTAATTTTTCATCAGTGAAAATCACGAATGAAACACTGATGGTTAAAACTGATCTAACAGAAGAGTATCAGATCCAAAATACTGATAACTAACGGTAAGGCTGTGTTCACACACAGCGTTTTTTTAGCGGTCATTACTGCGGTTTTCACTATAAAACCGCTATAAAACCGCTAAAAATAAGGTGCACAGTCATTTCTATGCATTTTGCACTTTTTGTGCACGAAAAAACCGCATCGCGGTAAAAACCGCAGCATGCATGTTAATTTTGCGTTTTTTCCCGCGGTTTAGGCTTCTCCCATGCTTTTAGAAGCCGCTGCGGTAAAAAACGCATCAAAAATGCATCAAAACCGCGCAAAAACGCACAAAAACCGCCGCGGAAAAATAGGTGCGGTTTCTGGGAAGGGATTCAGGTTTTTGTGCAGAAATTTTCTGCAACGTGTGCACTTAGCCTAATAGTTATGAGCAAACGTGCTCGGACAAGGATATCTGAGCATGCTCGTGTGCTAACCGAGTGTCTTCGGCGTGCTCAAAACATATTATTCGAACATGTCGAAGACCCTCGGGGTTAGCACCCGAACTTGCTCGGATAACGCCTTAAGGCCCCGTCACACTAAGCGACTTACCAGCGATCCCGACAACGATATCAACATGTCAGGATCGCTGGTGAATCGCTATGTGATCGCTGGTGAGCTGTCAAACAGACAGCTTCACCAGCGATTAGCACAGCGACGCCGCGCGTGCAGCATCGCTGTGTTCAGCGCTGATTCATGTAAAAAATAGAATTAAAATAAAAAATATTGTTATTCTCACCTTCCGACGTCCCGCGCAGCATTCCCGCCTCTCTCCACGCTCCGGTCCCAGTAATCCTTTGCAAGAATGACGCCCATTCTCGCTGGATCGCGAAGTCTCGCGGTCATTCTTGCAAAGGATTACTGGGACCGGAGCGTGGAGAGAGGCGGGAATGCAGTGCGGGACGTCGGAAGGTGAGAATAGTAATTTTTTTTTTTTTTTTATTATTATTATTATTATTATTATTATTATTATTATTATTATTATTATTATTATTATTATTATTATTTTATCGCTGATCGCTGGTCTCCCGCCTGTCACACACAGCAATGCGTGCTGGCCAGCGGGAGATCAGCGACAAAAGAAATGTCCAGAGGTTTCCAAGAACGATCAGCGATACCGGCAGGGGGGCCGGTCGCTGATCGCTGTCACACATAGCGATCTATGGAAAAACGACGGGAGAATGAATGACGGCAAAAGTAAAGGAAGGAGAGAGAGCGAGAAAATGAGCGAGAAAAAAAAGAGCGAGAAAGAAGAGCGAGAAAGAAGAGCGAGAAAGAAGAGCGAGAAAGAAGAGCGAGAAAGAAGAGCGAGAAAGAAGAGCGAGAAAGAAGAGCGAGAAAGAAGAGCGAGAAAGAAGAGCGAGAAAGAAGAGCGAGAAAGAAGAGCGAGAAAGAAGAGCGAGAAAGAAGAGCGAGAAAGAAGAGCGAGAAAGAAGAGCGAGAAAGAAGAGCGAGAAAGAAGAGCGAGAAAGAAGAGCGAGAAAGAAGAGCGAGAAAGAAGAGCGAGAAAGAAGAGCGAGAAAGAAGAGCGAGAAAGAAGAGCGAGAAAGAAGAGCGAGAAAAAAGAGCGAGAAAAAAGAAAAAGAGAGAGGGCGAGCAAAACAGCGAGAGGGCAAGCAAAACAGCGAGAGGGCAAGCAAAACAGCGAGAGGGCAAGCAAAACAGCGAGAGGGCAAGCAAAACAGCGAGAGGGCAAGCAAAACAGCGAGAGGGCAAGCAAAACAGCGAGAGGGCAAGCAAAACAGCGAGAGGGCAAGCAAAACAGCGAGAGGGCAAGCAAAACAGCGAGAGATAAAGAGACAGAGACAAAGACAGAGAGACAAAGATAAAGAGAGACAAAGAGAGAAAGAGAAAGAGAGAAAGACAGAGAGAAAGAAAAAAAGAGAAAAAGAAAAAAAAAAAAAAAGAGAGCGAGAGACAGAGAAAAAGTGCCCAATGTTGACACTAATAATTGTGAACTTAATAATCTTACCCAGATGCATAACACAAAGAGGAAACCTCTCCACCTTTCCCATGAAATCCCCCCCTGGAAAGAGAGTCATGCACATTTTTCTGCAAACCATACCACGGCTCAGCTCCATAGATTACTTACCTCTATTATTCTTATTCACTGCTTATGCTTAGTTACTTTGTAAGTAACAAAACATACATGAACAATTACATTTTAATTAAAAAACAACAATGTAACACAATAGAAGTAAACAATTACATTAGCAGCCATTGATATATAAATTAGCTAAAGATACATTCTGCTCAGGCATAAAAATGTAGGCGATTTATTTTCAGGATACAAAGAACTTACGTAGAAAATGTTTTTCCAATAGGGCGATTTCCAGATGGCCCTTAACTTCGTTAAGCCTGTCCGTCTCGGTCCGGTTATATTCCGGTATTCCAGAAGCCATGATGATGGTCACTGAAGTAGCAGCCTAGGAAAGAGTTAAGCAGCAAATTTAGCCAAATCCAGCAGAAAAAAAGATTTATAATGCAAACTTTACTTATGTACATAGAGGAGAATTTTCCTCTGTATACATCCAGTCAAATCACAGCGCCGGGCTCTAAATAAAGCAGGCCTGGCACTCTGATCCAAGAACACTGGGAAAGAGAGGGTTAACCCTATACCTTCAGTGGCAATCTCAGCACAAAGCCTGTAGAGGTGTCATGTAAGGAAGAAATGCAGCATTGTGCGGAGGTCCAGACCCCAGCAGAAAGCCTTTTTTACCAGCTTAGACAGTAGGAGAAATAGGAGAGCTACATCCACGCAGACATGAAGAGTCAGCATTCCTGCAGCAGTAAGAGGAGCCCAGACGTCACTGATGCCTGAGAAAACCATAGGGAGGGACCACAGGAAAAACACTGCAGGACTGCAAGCCTCAGTCCTGGCGGGGATACAATTAGAGCCATTTTCTCAGGCACGAGCGGGATCCACAACAGGAGAAGTAAAGAACCTGATGAATGAAGAAATGAGCCACATATGTAGTGTGAAATGTACGGACACTGCTGTGCCTGTGGAGCATATAATGAGCTCTAATATTACAAAGTTATACAATACGGCTCACATACAGTCCTGGAAAAGCGTATGCCCTGCTAGGCTTCTATGGAATTAATTAGAAAATATTTTGACTATGAGAAAATGCAAGACTCCAAGTCAATGACAGAATAAACAAATGCGACAAGTCGGAAACCTCAGCCCTACATGTGGCTGCTGCTTGGCTTCAAGATCATATTATAGGCTGCAAAGAAACACATTAAACATGTGTTTTTCCACTTAATGACCAGATTTTGTTTTAAGCCTTTGGCAGCTAAGCAAGCATGTGTGAAATGTATTCTACAATTATACTGAATCTCAACTCAAGCTTTAGTTATGATGTTACAGTTATAATAAAAAAAAATCCAAATCTTGTTACTGCCAGGTAACCCCCGAAAAAAGTTTTCGCTCCTGGATAATCCTAAATGCCATCTCTGTTTCAAAGAAGCTTGCCGTAAGCGATTGGGCAAAGCATTCTGAAAGCAAAATTTGGTATGTCAGATATATTTAGAGATTTCCTATGTATTTAGGAAAATCAGAATTTTAGCCTGATTATTTTCATTACTATTTTGAAAGTAACAGGTCTTATTATTGTTGTGTTCTAGTGATCCCCCTTATAAAGGATCACAGAACCCCAATGGATGGGGGGGGGGGGGGGGGAAGACACAGAAAAATGGGGCTAAACAATGCATAAATGATGAAAATGGCATTGTACACATAGCAAAAAGTTTTGCAGAACCCTGATCCAACAACCACAATGGTAGTAGGAGGACCACAGCACTGTGATCCTCCCACTATCTGCGGCATTCCCAGTGCCTGTAACATTTTGGCACGATGCACGCAAGACATTGCAAGGGCCTACTAATCAGATGAGGTATAGGGAATCAAAAGAAATTCATCATTTACATAGTAATGAAAAAAAAAATCAATAGAATTAAGGTGCCCTATACACATAAGCAAAAAAAAAAGTCAGCCACATGCACGCCAGTAGGACGGCCAACTGTGTGCCGACCCCACTGTTATAGGCTGCAAAGCAAGCATAAAACACACTGATTTTTAGAAGAAGTATTTCTAAAGTCAGTTTATGATATGAAGATGTGGCCTTTGACTAGTTGATGGGACATTTGTTTCCCTAGACTTGTCGGCTCACTTAGATGTTATGACGCCCCTGTGGGCATAACATAACTTACAAGTTCTAGTGATAAACATGCAACGCACTTGAGCTCAGCCTCTTTCCCTTACTGCATTGATCATCTGAAGCCGGGTGCACACGTCCTGCCTTCAGAGAGGCGCAGTGCGAATGATAGGAAGTGCAGAAGACTTCCGATCATGCGCAGTGTGCCTCTCTTTAGCCGGCATGCGTACACGCTGGCGCTTGCAAGTCCTGTTACCACACCCACAGGGGTATGATAATATGCAAAGTGGGCCGACTAGTCTGGGGAAACCAACAAACCATCAACTAGTCGAAGGCCACCTTTACACATCAAACGGACTTTAGAAATATTTTTTCTAAAGATCTGTTTGTATGTATAATGTAATAAAGGGACTGTTAGGCAGAGTGCCTACATATGCAGACGCAACTGGTGGTGGTTCTGGGGGCACGGGGGGGGACCTGACATGTTCCTTTAATGGTAGGAAAGGTTTCTGGAACACAATCAGCTCAGTCCATCTCCCAACATACGAATCAATTCTCACTGTTTAAACCATCGTTAATATGCCTGGTCCTGGGCTCAAGTTGGACTATAATGAATTATGAAAATTGCAGGTCTGTAACTGGACCATGCACTAATAAGGGGGTGAATAGATTCCATATTAAAACTTTCTACAAATAACCCTCCCTATACTAAATGGTAGATATCCAGCTGGGTTATAAAAGGACCATCTGCCCAACTTTTGGAGCTCCTGGCTCAACAGGCCGAAGTATCAGGAAAGACTTCTCTGTAGTCCAAGTGATGCCCCCTTGGTTTTCAGATACTGTTTGCCTCCTGACCTAAAATAAGCATTTAGAGATGTTAAGGCCCTTTGAGTAGTGTTAATGTGAATGGTAGACTTAATCTAATGCTATATTACTGATATTATAATTTCCCTTACACGGGATTTCAATACATAACATAGAAACAACCATGATGACGTGAACTTTTTTTTAATTAGTCTAGCAATGTAGATAAATGTTACACAATCTATGAAAAATTGCATAAGGAAGAAGTTGCCCTATCTTTTGCTAAATAATGAGATATCATATCTATCTATGGAAAGCATTGGTACTGAGATGTGGTCAGTGGTCCCCACCTGCAGAACCGCTCCTTTATTGATGGTGTCTTGATAATTGCCAATAATTTCCATCTGTTGTCTATTCCATTTGCACAACAGCATGTGAAATTGATTGTCAATCTGTGTTGCTTCCTAAGTGGACAGTTTGATTTCACAGATGTTTGATTTACTTGGAGTTATATTCTGTTGTTTAAGTGTTCCCTTTATTTTTTTTGAGCAGTGTATACTAGGTTTCCTGATTTTATTAACAAATTACCAATGTAACACTCACTTTAATAGCACCACTACAACGTTTTGTTTTTAGGTCACACCCGAGGTGGTATCATTAACCCCTTAACTACCGCCTATATGCCCTTTAACGGCGGCAGTTAAGGGGCCTTATTCCTCATTGCCGCTTTTTAACGGCACTGAGAAATAAGTGTATAGCGCGCCCCTCAGAGTAAGAAAATCTCCAGGGTCTCTGCTACCGGGGGTAGTCGAGACCCAGGAGAACATGATTCGGGTCGGTTTTTACCGAATAACGGCGATCACAAAAAAAAAAAAAGTCTGATTTTCCATTTAAAGGGGTATCTCCTCTTTGAGGATGAGGGCAAGGCACCAGACCTTTCCATTGTTTTCCACTCCTTAATTATAAGCGCCTGTATCTTGCTATTAACTAGAAAGGAGCCCTTTTTTCTCTCCTCCATCCCTCCGAACACTACATCCTCCAGGGACTTAGATGTTTTTAAGGGTACCGTTACACCTAGCGATGCACCAGCGATCCCGACTAGCGATATGACGCGATCAGGATCGCTGGTGCATCGCTAGGTGGTCGCTAGTGAGCTGCCACACAGGCAGATCTCACCAGCGACATCGCTGGGGACGGGGGTCGCTACTTACCTGTCAGACGCGGTAATCCTGCGTCCTCTCGCCCGGCTCCACGCGTCGCTCGTCGGCGCCACAGGAAGCCCCAGCAGGAAGTGGCCGACGAGGACTGGTCCAGGAGCTTCTCGCGCGATCAGCGATAACCAGCGGGGGAGCCGGTCGGAGGTAAGTATCACATGCAGCGATATTGCTAGCAATATCGCTGCAACGTCTCAAAATCGGTGACTTTACAGCGATATTGCTAGCGATATCGCAGTGTGTAACGAGGGCTTTAGTCCTTCAGGCCAATTGTTGACCTAACGGCTCTAACTAGTCTACCAGTATCCTCAGCTGGAAAGCATGATCTGCCCCCATATCACTGAACGAGGAGGCTGTGGAGTCACTCAGACAGTGGAGAATCCTCTTACTCAGTAGAGACCTCTTTAGCCCTTTTTTTCCCCTTCTTTAACAGGGTCTTTAGGGAACCTTCAACCTCAGCCTTGATTACGGACCTAAGGCTTGCTGCAATGTCTGGGGTCTTATTCATGCTAGTTTTCTGGATGCAGTCTGAGCAGAGAGGTGGCCCACACCTGGACTGACACACTGAACTCTATTCTCGGGTACGAATATTTGCTCTTATGGGTTCCTGTCCACTACTTCATAGGATGTCCTTTCTATGATATTGGAGAATTCAGGGTCTTACACAGGGCACACTCTCTATTCTTCTTTGTGCTAGCTTTCATTGGCACGTAGTGATTTAAGCAAAAAAAATGGCCCTATTAAAAATGGTGACATTCAGGTAGATCACTCACCACCCATGGTCACATTAAGGGTACCGGATTCGGAGGTTGATCAGGGAACATACGCCATCCCTCTTGGATAGCGAGGAGTCCTGTGACCTTCCACTCCTTTGACTGGGACTACGACTCCTGTCACTTGAGCGGCTGCTCCCTTTACTATGCACATGCTGGTGAGCAGTCAATGGTATTGGTAGATGATCATGCTGCTGCAATGGCTGCTGCTGACTTTTCAAATCCTCCATGATGGAGTGAGCTGCCATAAGCGCTATCCCGTGGTTGTCCCCCCCCCCCCCCCCCCACACACACATACTTTTTAAGGGGGACCCACAGCGCTCTGCACGGTTCTGCCTCCTCTGGTCCGAAAATCACCCCTCCTCCCGCCACACCTCCCCAGCGAGGACGCGCTGAATCCCTAAACATCCCGGCCAACATTCTTGACCAGGGCCCCGCCATATTGCTTCCAGCACGCCCCCTCTGACGTCATTTTGGCAAGCCCATTCTCAGCATGCTTTGCCCGTTACGCCAGCAGAGTGCATCCTGGGAAACGTGACTCGCCACAGAGTCTGCGAATGGAAAAATGGAGGAGGGAGAGTAGCGTGGCGGATCCAGACACGCACAGCATAACAGTCTGTGACGCTTGCACGTACACTAAAGCCCCATCTGGACCCCGTGGATGTCGCTTCCATCTCCTGAAGCCGTCCCACAGGCATACCACCTGATCTTCCAGCACCGGCGAATGGGTAAGTCATAGACAAAAAATAAACTCTTCACTGCTGAGTTTCAGCACAAAGGTTCCCATCAAGGACAGGAAACCAACTGAAGCGGGAGACAGGTACCAGCCTTTTATTTTAGTAGGTTTCCTGTCCTAGCTGGGCAGATCCCTCTCTCAGGTATGCTGTCATGGACGAAGGGAAAAAAGAAATTTACATGAAACAGTATAGCAGAAAAATAAATGAGAGCACAACAGGCTGTGTAAGAATAGAGAGCCTAGAATTCTGGATAAATTTGCTTTTGCCAAGTCAGTCCTCTCCCATTTGTCAGTGTTACAATCTGATGTAGATATTTTTTGCTTCCGGGCTTGCTTCTTTAGGAGAGTCACACCCAGAAAGCACTGACATGATGCATTACATTCACAGGTGGAGATCGAGGAATAAATAGTTCCATAGAATATGGATGTGAAATCTCTCTAAAAAAAAAAAAAAAAAAAAACAGTTCATGCTAAGAGATATGTTTTTTTTTTAATGTATATTGTACTTAAAAAGTAACAAAATATCGGTCACAAATGAGAGCACTTACAGGGTCCTTCAACTCCTCATTTTCTTTCGACGATCGAGACAGCTTCAGGGTGATTTCATCGCCACATTCTGTATCGGAAGCATTGGGAGACTCAGCCAAGTAAGGAAACTCGTCTCTCTTCTGACCTCTGAACCTGATCTTGTCCAGTTTCCTTAGCATGTTCTGCACAGCACCTCTCTGCTTCACTTTAACATGACTGTTTACATCGCTGTGTAGAGGAAAATAGAAAGACATTTAGAAAACAAGTACGGTAAATCTTCAGCATTTCTCACATTTCTGGCTGCACATACTTAACTTTCCTAATTCCACACCCAACTAAAGCATGAGACGGATTAACACTGGCTGCAAACCTTATCATGCTGCTACAGTTTCTTAAGTCCATAGAAAGGAGCCAGCAATGTCCACATGGTAAAGACACAGTGACTCCCAATGGAGGTATAGTAACTTTCACAGGGTTCAGGTGATTAACGGGGTATTCCCATCTCCAAGAAACTATCCCTATATGAAGTAGGTGCAATAATAATATTAGCAAATATCTCCAGTTAGAAATGCAGTGTAGTTTTTTTTTTTTATTTGCTATGTCTCTTTCCTCATGTGCAGGCTTTGCAGGACCTTAGGCTTCTATGGTTACAACCACTTGCAGCAAATTTATAAGCGCAACAATTATGATTATTAATATAATTTTTATATAGATCCAACATATTCCACAGCGCTTTACAGTTTGCACACATTATCACTGTCCCCATTGGGGCTCACAACCTAAATTCCCAATCAGTATGTCTTTAGAGTGTGGGAGGAAACCAGAGAACCCAAAGGAAACCCACACAAACACAGGTTTGTAGAGGTTGTCCTCGGGGGGATTTGAACCCAGGACCCCAGCGCTGTAAAGCAACAATGCTAACCTCTGAGCCACCGTGCTGTCCAAAGTTATGGCATCCTTGAGCTACCATACAGATGGTAAAATTACAAGAACCTCATTTTCAGGTTTGTTCTAGCCACTGCCTGATAAGTAGAAGTAAAAAAGCTAAATCTTTTCAAAAATCTAGCAACATTCCTTCTCGCATTACACATCATCTCAAGCCACATGAACTTTGGTACACTGAGCAGAAGAAGTCAAGACAAACTTTATTGTGAAAGAGCGGAAAGTTGCAATTACAAGGATTCCCACTTCTAAACAAAACCACAAACAAGGATCATGAGGTCGCAAGCGAAGCAAAATACTGCACAGTGTATTTATCCTTGCACTTCCCTTACATTGTGATACGGCTCACTTGGGCAAAACTTGTTTTTACTTTTCCTTGTTTCATTGGGGTAAAAGTCATTGAACTGAAATAGAGGAAATAAAATACTCAAGCTCAAAATAATAGCTCTCCAATAAAATTTAGGAGACTGGCAGTTTGATGAACTACTTGAATTGTAGTCATGCAAAAGCAGGCATACCAAAAAAATACCTCCAGAAGCACAGTTATAGATTATTTCATAGACTACTCTACAAACTAAGGCATCAGTTTTTGTGAGGTGTAACTGGTGAGGCAGTTTAGCCAGAAGTGACCATTGAAGAGCCTTTTCTATTGTAGCACTGTTTAGTTTAAAAACATAATGAACTTTTTTTTATTAATGATTAAGCTTGGCAAAGTTATGCATCTTTGTTATTACCTTATTTTGCTTACTTCTCTCTGAAACATCATACTAAGTGTAGTTTTAACTGCCTTGCTCAAGCTCCTTTAGCAGTTGCTCTGCACTGCAACTTAAGAACCCTTGCTAAGCTACAGTTCAAAAAAAGCTTCTAAAGCAGCATGAACTAGGCAGATAAAACAGCACTTTCAGCATGGTTTAGAGAGAAGGAAGAAAAAGAAGGTAAGGGAATATATTCCAAAAGAAAAAAAATCATAACTTTGCATAGGCTGAATAATAATTTTAGAAAAAGAAGTTTAGCCACTGCTGTGTATAGGGATTTACTGTTTAGCTGCATTTATTAACATAAACTTAACATAGGCTTGACCTTAGCAATCATCTGAGGTATACATAAATTTGAAAGTTAGTTTAATAGTGTAGCTCCACCTTTTGCGGCGATTACAGCCTCAATTCTCCGAGGTATGGATTCATACAAGGTGTGAATTGTTTCCAAAGGAATTGTTGCCCATTCTTCAGTTAAAACACCCTCCAGTTCTTTGAGCGACGATGGCGGTGGAAATCGACGTCTAACTTGAATCTCTAAAATCAGCCATAAATGCTCAATAATGTTGAGGTCTGGGGATTGTGGGGGGCCAGATGAGAAGCTCAACTTCATTACAATGTTCCTCGTGCCATGCTTTAACGATTCTAGCTGTATGAATTGGTGCATTATCATCCTGAAAGATGGCGTTCCCCTCCGGGAACAGTGCTTGAACCATAGGATGCACTTGGTCGCCCAAAATGCCTAAATAATCGCGGCTGTTCTTTCATGAAGGGATAGCATTTGCCCAGCGGATCTCCACGAAATAGCACCCCAGATCATCACAGAACCTCCGCCATGTTTTACGGTTGGGAGAAGGCAGTCTGGATGGAATGCTTCTTTCGGCTGTCTCCAAACGTACACTCGGCCGGAGGCCGGAAATAGGGTAAACGAGGATTCGTCTGAGAATATCACGTTTCCACTGCTCGAGGGACCAATTCTGGAGGATTCTGCACCACTCTAAGCGCTTGGAAACATTTGTCATTGAGAGCAGTGGTTTTCTAATTGCAGCTCTTCCGTGGAATCCAGATTTGTGCAGCTCCCAACAAACACAGAAACTGGGTTCTGTAGGTGTTCATTGAGCTCAGCAGTGATTTTCGGAGCCGTGGTCTTGTGATCCTCTCTCACAATTCGCTTTACAGTCCGACGGTCTCTCTCAGTCAACTTCGACTTTCGGACGGACCTGTGCTTTTGCTGTGGATGTTTTTCCTTCTCTTTCAAATGCAGTCATTACTTTGGTAACAGTACCTCTTGACACGCCAAGCATTCGGGCACTTTGTTACACTAGCGCCTGCCATACGAGCACCAACAATTTGGCCTCTTTGAAAATCCGAGAGGTCTGCCATTGGTATCAGGTTTTCAACAATGTTCTTACAATTCTGCAAAACAGACAGTTAATTTACATACACATCACATAACACAAATAATCAACTACAAAACATTACCATGTCACGGTTTGCATGTTTATAACATGTTCGAAGATTATGATGCCAAAACGTTAGGTGTTTCCATTATTTTGTCCACCCCCAGTATATATATATATATATATATATATATACACACACACACACATACACACACACACACACACACTGTATATACAGTATGTAAGAGTAGTGGAGAGGCCTGTCGCATTTCTACCCTCTGAGGACACCAATCACATTATGTGTATTATGTCCTGAGACTTTGTTTATATTGTGTCATGGTAACAATGTTGTAATGTATTGTGATATGGTTATGCATAGTCTATAAGGCAGGTACTGTAGGAACACAGTTTAGAGGTTAGTACATAACATAAGTACTATAACTATAGTTTAGGTAGTCACATTAGGGTAAGTTAGGAGTTAATATTTGAGATTAGATTACTGTATAAAGTTAGGGTCAAGTTCAAGTGCACCTAGAAAGTGTTATGTGAGCAGTGCCTTCTACAAGTGAAGGAGACTAAGACACAGGGGAGTAGCGAGATCCTCAAGTGACAAAACAGAGTGGCCTTTCGGAAAGTGTCCTTGGACAGGACGACAAGTCACAAAGAATCCTAAGCTTACATAACACCTAGGGTGACGGGACTAAACAGGACTGAGTTTGGGGCACAAGTGGGCGTCCCAAGCAATAGATCCAGGGTGCTAGTATCGGAAAAATTAGGATGTGGAACCACTGAGAGATTTGCTAATCAAGACTGTGGCGACAAGCTGAGTTGTGATGAAGTAGGGCGAAACAGTATGCCCTGGGAGTAGACTACAGAGTAAGGATACTGTGTGAATGAAAAAACTTCTCACCGTACCGCTACCCCTTGTACATAACCCTTACCAATTTTAAATTCAGTAAAGACTGTTATAGAACAGGAGTCTCTTTTTAAACTGTGCAACCTATGATACTGGTCAGCAAACACCTTCAGCTACAGGTGGCCTGCACAGGTGAAAGACCCTCACAGAACCAACTCGTACACCCAGTCAGGACCCACCCTTTCATGTAGCCCGTGGCTACTGCCCCATGCTACACTTCTACACACAGATATAATTATATCTGAATATATCTGCTGGAGATCTACATATGTACAGTGGGGGAAAAAAAGTATTTAGTCAGTCAGCAATAGTGCAAGTTCCACCACTTAAAAAGATGAGAGGCGTCTGTAATTTACATCATAGGTAGACCTCAACTATGGGAGACAAACTGAGAAAAAAAAATCCAGAAAATCACATTGTCTGTTTTTTTTTCATTTTATTTGCATATTATGGTGGAAAATAAGTATTTGGTCAGAAACAAAATTTCATCTCAATACTTTGTGATATATCCTTTGTTGGCAATGACAGAGGTCAAACGTTTTCTGTAAGTCTTCACAAGGTTGCCACACACGGTTGTTGGTATGTTGGCCCATTCCTCCATGCAGATCTCCTCTAGAGCAGTGATGTTTTTGGCTTTTCGCTTGGCAACACGGACTTTCAACTCCCTCCAAAGGTTTTCTATAGGGTTGAGATCTGGAGACTGGCTAGGCCACTCCAGGACCTTGAAATGCTTCTTACGAAGCCACTCCTTCGTTGCCCTGGCGGTGTGCTTTGGATCATTGTCATGTTGAAAGACCCAGCCACGTTTCATCTTCAATGCCCTTGCTGATGGAAGGAGGTTTGCACTCAAAATCTCACGATACATGGCCCCATTCATTCTTTCATGTACCCGGATCAGTCGTCCTGGCCCCTTTGCAGAGAAACAGCCCCAAAGCATGATGTTTCCACCACCATGCTTTACAGTAGGTATGGTGTTTGATGGATGCAACTCAGTATTCTTTTTCATCCAAACACGACAAGTTGTGTTTCTACCAAACAGTTCCAGTTTGGTTTCATCAGACAATAGGACATTCTCCCAAAACTCCTCTGGATCATCCAAATGCTCTCTAGCAAACTTCAGACGGGCCCGGACATGTACAGGCTTAAGCAGTGGGACACGTCTGGCACTGCAGGATCTGAGTCCATGGTGGCGTAGTGTGTTACTTATGGTAGGCCTTGTTACATTGGTCCCAGCTCTCTGCAGTTCATTCACTAGGTCCCCCCGCGTGGTTCTGGGATTTTTGCTCACCGTTCTTGTGATCATTCTGACCCCACGGGGTGGGATTTTGCGTGGAGCACCAGATCGAGAGAGATTATCAGTGGTCTTGTATGTCTTCCATTTTCTAATTATTGCTCCCACAGTTGATTTCTTCACTCCAAGCTGGTTGGCTATTGCAGATTCAGTCTTCCCAGCCTGGTGCAGGGCTACAATTTTGTTTCTGGTGTCCTTTGACAGCTCTTTGGTCTTCACCATAGTGGAGTTTGGAGTCAGACTGTTTGAGGGTGTGCACAGGTGTCTTTTTATACTGATAACAAGTTTAAACAGGTGCCATTACTACAGGTAATGAGTGGAGGAAAGAGGAGACTCTTAAAGAAGAAGTTACAGGTCTGTGAGAGCCAGAAATCTTGATTGCTTGTTTCTGACCAAATACTTATTTTCCACCATAATATGCAAATAAAATGAAAAAAAAACAGACAATGTGATTTTCTGGATTTTTTTTTCTCAGTTTGTCTCCCATAGTTGAGGTCTACCTATGATGTAAGTTACAGACGCCTCTCATCTTTTTAAGTGGTGGAACTTGCACTATTGCTGACTGACTAAATACTTTTTTTCCCCACTGTATATAATTTTATAATGTGTCATGGGGTTGTGCAAATATAATAGGGTGTCCCCACCCACTTTTTGTAATCAGCAAAGGTAAAGCTGACAGCTGATATCAGGCTGGGAAGGTCCATGGTTATTGGGGCCTTCCCAACCTAAAAATACCAGCCTGCAAAATCCCCAGAAGTGGAGCACCACAAGATGCTCCAATTCTGGCACTTGGCTTTGGCTGTGGATTGCAGTCAGCCGTGAATTGTCCAAAAACACAGCTCAAATGAAGCCCTTAGTATTTTTAAGGCCTCTTTCACACGTCAGTGGCTCCGTTACGTGTAGTGATAGTTTGTCACGTACCGGAGACACTGACACATGTAGACCCATTCAAATGATTGGGTCGGTGACAGGACAATTGTGTACAAGATAATTGTGTACGGACTATTGTGTACAGACAATTGTGTACAATGACAATTGTGTACAAGGCAATTGTGTACAAGGCAATTGCCCTGTACACAATTGCCCTGTACACAATTGTCCTTGTACACAATTGGCCTGTACACAATTTTCTGTACACAATTGTCCGTACACAATTATCTTGTACACAATTGTCATGGAACCGATTGGGTCTATGCACATGTCAGCATGTTTTGAGAAATTCACTTGTATGCATTTTATGACATTGTCTAGTATTTGAAAATATGTATTATTTTGATCAGCACTGTGCATAAATACAGAAACTTTGCACTTTATCCATGACTTGTTACTTCTATATGGTAGACCCCTCTAAGGCCTCTTTCACACATCCGGTTTTTGTAATCCGGCACGATGCGGCGAAATTTTTCATAACCGGATCCAGCACCGGATCCGGTTTTGTCCCATAAGCTTTCATTGTCGCCGCATCGTGCCGGATGGTTATGCGTCGTGTCCGGTTGTTGCCGGGCATGGCAAAAATTAGCTGTCCGGCATCTGCAAAAAAACGTTCTCTGCAAAGTTTTTTGTCAGCGCCAGACCGGCTTTTTCCCACAGCGCATGCCCGGACTCTGTGAATGTTAACCCCACAAGTGCCCGGCGAGAAAGAGAAAGATCTCTATCTGTCACCCGGACACTTGTGAGAGATCTCTCTCGCCGGGCACTTGTGGGGTTAACACTCACAGTGTCTGGGTGAGAGAGAGAGAGAGATTTCTCTGTGGGGTTAACCCCACAAGTGCCCGGCAAGAGAGAGATTCTCTCGCCTGGACACTGAGTGTTAACCTCACATGTCTCTCTCTCTCCACCCGCCTCTCCTCTCCCCTCCCCTCTCCTCTCCTACCCTCCCCTCCCTTTCAGCTCTCTCAGCGGCTGCCTCTGTCCACCTCCTCCTGCGGCTCCTTTAAGTCTTGTCCGAGCCGTATCAGACGCCGCACACACATCCGGTGTCACGGCTGCAGGCCGGATCCGGCGGCCCGTCTTTTCGCCGCACCCCACACACCGGATGTGTGAAAGTAGCCTAAACGACGTGCTTGCAAGAATGCACCTGCAGTCCTTTATCCAAACATGCCATCATCCATTGCTCCTGTGCCACCTGGCCCTGAACTTCCTGTTCCTACTCATCCTAAGTATCTACAATATCTCTTTCCAAAGCTTTCAGAAGCAAAAGTTAAAGCTGGAATTTTTGTTGGTCCTCAAATCAAGAAAGTTCGAAAATGTCAAGAGTTTCTCAGCCGCATCAAAAAATGAGGAAGTATGGATCAGTTTTGTTAGCATAGTTATTGGCTTCCTTGTAATTCTAAAAAAAATAAAGGACACCGTTTGGAAAAAGTAGGAATTGTGATTTTAATAGCCCATTTGGGCTTGGCTAAGTTTCAGTTCAACTAGCATCCTTTTTGAAGAAATTTACATGTGAACAAACAGACTTCTTTATAGGTACGGTACATCCATTACATATCAATAATTCAAGGCTCTGTTGGTTTTTGCCATATTCTTGGAATACCAAACTTCATTGTCGTCTTTTCCCCTCTCTACCATCCGTACACATCTCAAACGTTAAATGTGGAGCCCAGAATTTGTCCTAGTCTCCAACAGGAATCTCAATGTACGTATGCCTTGACTAATCTTAACTGATGATGAAAAGGAGAACTATCCTATTTTCTGCTTTAATATATTCTCAACAGATACAACAAAAGGCATCTGCTGGATGCTTGCAACATCTTGAAACCATATCCAAGTTGAATCAACAACAAGACAGTTGTGGGAAAACCAAACTGAACGATGATGAACTTAATGTTTCTAAAGCTTTGGACGATGGAAAGTTAGGAATCCTGAAGTTCTGAATACCTTGCACACTTTGGTTATTATTAGAGTTGAGCGACTTTGGTCGGATCAGGTTTCGTGAAACCCGAATGAAACAAAATTTGAGTCGGATGGAACTGGTCTGACTAGGGCAAAAAGTCGGAGTTTCGTCAGAAACCCAACCCCAATGCAAGTCAATGGGGAATAAAAGTCGGCATTGAGCGGATGACATTCATCCACTCAATGCCGACTTGTATTCCCCATTGACTTGCTTTGGGGTCGGGTTTCGGAAGATACTCCGACTTTTTTTTTGCCCTAGTCGGACCAGTTTCATCCGACTCAAATTTTGTTTCATTCGGGTTTCACGAAACCCGATCCGACCAAAGTCGCTCAACTCTAGTTATTATGAAAAGAGAAAAATCTTTTCGGACTATGCAAGTATCATAATATCAATGTGACAGCCACAAAAGCAAAGTTTCTGGGGCATATCAACTTTTTTTTTCCAAAATAAAAGCAGAAAATAATAATTTGAAATCAGGAACAGATTTTTGTTTGAGTGGCTCCAGCTCTGGCAGACGCACCCTGATCTTGCGTTATATATTGTATATATGCCATTCATTTAGAATGTGGAGGTTCTTTTCTCTGGTGATAGCATTGGTTTTTCTGTGGTCTTTATTGCCCATACGTAAGACTACACAACATGATAACTCCCTGGGCAAATATACTAGAACAGCCTTCAGGGTTCAGGATTGGAATATTTTAAGGGAATGATGAATATGTTCCCGTACTATGAATTACACTGAGAACCTGTCAGTTGACGCAATGTCAATGTCATATTGATTAACGATCAATCTTACTAGAGTTAGACCAGTACATGGAATGGAGAGAAAGCTCACATCTGTGCCAATCTACAGTGCAGTCACGCATAGAACTACAAGAGCAATAGCAACAGAAGAAAAAAAATATATATATACCGTAGTTCAAAAGCAAAAACTAGTCAAATATTCTCATTAAGGCTATGTTCACAATACTGTGCCTAATAATTTGGAACAGTGCATTGTGTATTTATTCATTTTGGAGATTATACTGTTATCATTGGGAGGTTTCTTCAATAAAATTCAATGTATACTCTAAGGGGTGATGAGTTTTATTAGACTGACTGTCATTTACACCAACCACTTAGGAAAATCAGAGAAAAAAAATATAATTTGCATAATAATTTGGAACATGGTGTCTGTACAGATACTCCACACTCTGCTTGGGAACGCTGCAGCTCCTCCAGGGTTACCTTTGGTCTCAGTGCTTCCTTACTGATAAATGCCCTCCTTACTCGGGCTGAGTTTCGGTGGACGGCCTTCTCTTGGAAGGTTTGTTGCGGTACCATGTTCTTTCTATTTGATGATGCTCTGGGGGATCATCGGAGACTGGGATTTTTTTTATTTATTTTTTTTTTTTTTTTAATAACCCCAGCCCTGATTTGTACTTCTCAACAACTTTGTCCTTGACTTGTCTGGAGATCTCCTTGGTCTTCATGGCGGTGTTTGGCTAGTGCTTAATGGTGGTGCAGCCTCTGTGGCCTTTCAGAAAAGATAAGATATACTGAGACCGTGTGACACTTGGATTGCACACAGATGAGTTTCCTTTAACTAAAAATGTGAAAGTAATTGCTTGCACTAGAAATGTTTAGGGGCTTCATAGCAAATGGGGTGAGGAGGGAATACATAAGTACATGCCAATTTTCAGTTATTTAATACCATAAATTGACTTAGTTTATTTTTCTCACTTCACCAACCTAAACCAATTAGTGCTGATGCATCATACACAAATCTGCATACATAAATATTTAAACACAGGTTGAAAGTGCCGTACATATTCGTGTATAAGCAGAGTTTTTTAGCTTTTTTTCTGCTGAAAATGCCCCCCTTGGCTTATACACGAGTCATTGTCCCAGAAGACAGCGGGGGAAGGGGAGCGGCGGAGCAGCGGGTCACAGAGGCAAGAGCCGGTGGCTGCGGCCAGCGAGAAATGAGTTTTCACTGCACTTGCAGTGAATATTCATTTCTATTATAGCGCGCAGTGTCAGCAGCAGTCGCCGGGCTATCACGGGTGCCCGCTGACTAAGGTAATGAAAATTCACCTCTCACCACTCCCATAGGCATGGAGAGAGGTGAATATTCATTACCTAAATGAGAAGGGACACATGATCACTCGGCTGCAGATGCTGCTGGCACAGGAACAAAATGCTGCGAGGGAGCGCAGGGAAGGTAAGTAGGATGCTTTTTATTTTTTTTTATGCTTTTCTCATAAGGGCCATGCAGACAAGGACGGTGATAAGGAGCCATGCAGACAAGGACAGGGATAAGGAGCCACGCAGACAAGGATGGGGGATAAGGGGACAATACATACCTGGCTTATACTCGAATCAATAAGTTTCCCCAGTTTTTCATGGCAAAATTAGGTGCCTTGGCTTATACTGGGGTTGGCTTATACACGAGTATATATCAAGGTCATTATTTATGTTTGCCTTTAATACAGATTACATTGTACTGATGGCTTCTACAGAGACGTATCTATCAGAAAATCATAGCATTGAAATCTGACCGTATGGATGGGGAATCAAGGATTTCAATCAAAGCAGTAGCACATACATCTGACATGAGGCTGAGTCACCCATCACTATAGTGAATTTTCAGCATGTTCTTGAATCAGTATTTTTTTAACCAGTTTTAATTAGTTTTTTTAAACACCTTTTATGCGGATTCTCTTAAAATTTAAGAGATATTTAATCACTACCTTCTTTGAAGTTCCCTCTTGCTTCTGCTTGACTGGCTTTGTCAACCTACACTTCACACTTTTTTTTTTCAATACTATCGTTGAGAAAGAACAAATATGTAATACAATAGAACGTTAACCACTTCTAGCTACAGCCTACAGGCAGGATTTTTTTTTTCCATCCCCACTTCCAAGAGCCTCATCTCTTATTTTCATTTAAAAAGGTGAACATGATGAGTTTTTTGCACTTCATATTTTCACAACGTATAAAATAAAAAGCAGCACCGATGGGATTTATAGAATTCTCAGGCCAATAATTTTTTTACCCCACACACAAACGCATGGGGTGTTTTTGAAATCCAGAACAGGTCAATTTCTATTGTGAGCATGCAGCATTATGTGCAGAATTCTCCCGTAGAACTGTATCAGATGCGGAGGGAAAAAAACGCATATGCACTTTTAGAGTGTTTCCGCAGCTTAAACACACTAACAGCAAGTAATCCACACGACTGTCAATACAATGTCAAACCCAAATACCAGGAACTATCAAAAACAAAGCAGCCTTATTAACCCCTTCACGACCTATGATGTATATATACGTCATAGGTCGTGTTCCTGCGCTCTATTTGGGCTGCGGTGATGAGTCTGCGTGTTTTCCGGCATATGTCAGTAATACACACTACATAATATATACAAGACACATTTACATTACAGTACAGCACAATACGCTTGGTGTCTTCAGTTACAGGAACGCGACAGCACAGTCCACTATCTTACATAGACGCCAGTGCAAACAGTTATACAGGCGTAGCCTTCTCCAGGTAAATGCTAGCGGTCGTTTCCCCGTCGTTATTGCAGCCGCTCTGCCGTGGAAGCTGCAGAATGAGCATGTCACTTTAGCACCTCGTGAAGCGGTTAAAGGAAGTAATTACCGTAAGCTGCAACATGTGCACAAGTCATTGAGACATTGCTGTGCACTTGCATTTTATTGGGCGCTTGTGTGTCACTTTTTCAGACAGAACCTCTGTGGAATCCACTTGAAAACGACGTCCGAGGGACATAGCCTAAAAGGGCTCATCCAGATGTCAGTGATTTTATGCCAACACCAGGCGTGTCTCCAAAACACAGAACAGGCGTCAATCTTTCAATTATAGTTTATCTGTAGGTTTCGTTCCTGGTTTTGGCATTCAAACACTGATAAAAAGAAATCACTGAAGTCTGGATGAGCCTTATGGGCCTGTGCACACGTCGCAGATGTCGCGTTTATTCCTGTTCTGGAAGGGTGTCCTGATGCCAGTAAAGTGAATGAGAATCCTGACGGCTCATGCACACGTTGATTATTAGTGACTTGCAGACTTGGCGCAAATTAAAAAATGCAGTATGTCAATTCTTTCACCGTTTTTGCGGCATATTTTACCCCATACTAATGAGTGAGGAAAAAGCAGCATCAAAAACGCAAGTAAAACAACGCGGCAAAACAGTGCGTTTTCCCTGCACCAAATACTTAATGTGTGCACATACCCCAAAAGTCACACACTCTAGACATGTAAAATCTTCTGCTTGAGCAAGACGAGTTCCTTCAACCCTACTGAGGAGATAAAGCTGTCAGCAGCAAATGACTGAAATGTCAAAATGCCGGCTGGAGGGTAGAAGCCACTTCTGGCTAACCTGAAGGCATTCAACACATGGATTGAGCAGAAATGGTGCTATAGCTTTTTGGGAATAAGGAATAAAAATCAAAAATTTGGCAAAGGCTAACTGGGCCTAATTGTTGTTAGTAAGCCATCATGAAGGTTTTACGATTATTTATTTTTTGTTTGTTTTAAACATTAGTCCTGACAGCTGTGCAAACTTATTAAGTGGGCGATGCTAAGCATTCCTAAAAAAGTTTTACGCCACCCACAAAAGTCCTGTAAATTTCCAAAGAAATGTCCACCAGCCCCTGCCCAAGTACATTTCTGGCTATGGCGCACAATTTATAGATATGCTACATTCAAGAATGAGTTTGCGGAACCTTACTCCAGCGCTCGCTCCATTCAGCGCTCCATACAGAATAGCGCAGGGCATAAAGTGGAAATGTAGCAAAGATCAGATTACGAAAAGGTTAATGCTAATACAGGTCAGAGCATAGATTAAACCCTGTGTTAAAGTATCACTAAACCTCATACAAGTGAATTCTATATAAAGAGCAGCTAATGGCATTTACTAATATCAGTAATTGATGCTAGTGGTTTTCAGAACTGGAAGAATAAAAGGTAAAGGCAGTGATCATGGGGCAGACATTTTTCAGGACTTCCTGAGAGTAATCCAATTAAAGCAGACCACAGTAAGCTTCTTTCAAGACTGCAGTGGCTGAGATATGGAGCAGGAGATTACACTCAGCTTAAAAGCTGTTGGATACCAGCTGAATTTTAGGTGGTTGTCCTGTCCTTCCAGACAACGGTTGCTGAGTCGCCTATAAAAGGAGATCTGTCAGTCACTGGCTCTCTTCTTCAATAAGTGCTCCAAGACTTATAATCTGGCTCCAGTAACTCACAACAAGCATCATTTAGCTAAAATCCAAAGTTTCGATGTCTAGGAGAGCGCGAAAAGTCTAAATATGACAGCAGACAAATTATAGACAGGCAATAAATAAGATGAACTACCTCATACTGAGATATTCTCAGGTCTCTCCTGGGAAGCAGCAATTATGATTCAGCGCTTTATAGAAAGAATCGTGTGCGTCCCCGTTCTGGTCTCCAAAGTGTCACAGGGCTACAAGTCTCCAACTAGCAGTGCAGTCAATGAGCAGAAGAGGAACCACTGTGTGCACAGTTAACAATGAGAAGACAAGTTTCTTTTTGGCCGGTCATTACAGGTCATCTCATCATAGTGTATGGGAGGACAAAAGAAAAAACTGCACAATATGAAAGCTATAGGGTGAGACTTGGGGATGGAGGGGGGGTTCTTTTACATAGACAGTAATGTGAAATAACTAATACGGATAATAAAATAATTTGCTTTGTTCAATGGTCGACAATGTTTGGTAATGCCAAGTGACTATAGGAATGATTTTACAAGACATGGAGGCAATAGATAAGCCAAACAGGGAACAGAACAGACTTTCCTTAAAATATTACAAAAAGGTACACATTTTATTTACAGGGGTTATTCCTAACAGAATGGTTTTTAACAGGGAAAAATGCAAAGTACTACATCTGGGCAATAAAAATGAAAAAAGCATATACAGAATGGGAGGAATAGGCCTAAGCAACAGCACATGTGAAAAAGACTTGGGTATACTAATAGATCACAAACTGAATATGAGTCAACAGTGTGATGCAGCAGCAAAAAAAGCAAATGCAATTCTAGGATGTATTAACAGAAGCATACAGTCTAGATCACGTGAAGTCATTATTTCCCTCTACTCCTCTTTGGTCAGACCTCATCTGGAATATTGTGTCCAGTTTTGGGCACCACATTTTAAAAAAGACATCAACAAACTAGAGCAAGTTCAGAAAAGAGCAACCAGAATGGTGACCGGTCTGCAAACCCTGTCTTATGAGGAAAGGTTGCAGGATTTGGGATTGTTTAGTTTGCAAAAGAGAAGACTGAGAGGAGACTTAATAGCTGTCTACAAATATCTCAAGGGCTGTCACATTGTAGAAGGATCATCTTTATTCTCATTTGCACAAGGAAAGACTAGAAGCAATGGGATGAAACTGAATGGGAGGAGACACAGATTAGATATTAGAAAAAACTTTTTGACAGTTAGAGTGATCAATGAGTGGAACAAGCTGCCACGAGAAGTGGTGAGTTCTCCTTCAATGGATGTCTTCAAACAGAGGCTGGACAGACATCTGACTGGGATGATTTAGCAAATCCTGCTTTGAGCAGGGGGTTGGACCAGATGGCCCAGGAGGTCCCTTCCAACTCTACGATTCTATGATTCTATGGACTAAATTAGAAAAAAAAACAAAAAACTATGAGTCAAAAAACTAAACAGGCAATTCCGCTACTACACATCAAAAGAGCAGCGCTTCTTCCAAGTTGCTCTGTCGACGGGGTGCGACTCAATTATGCAGCGGGAAGCCAACTATCAATCAGCATGACAATCGCCGTAACAACCCGTCAACAGAGCAGAGTGGAAGAGAAACGGCTGCTCTGTCGACTTGATGTCTGCAGAAGCAGCAGAATCGCCGCCAAGAGTGAACTGATACTTCCGATCATACGCAATGCGCTTCTTTGAAGAAGGGACATATACACCTGGCTTCAGAGGATCAATGATGAGTGGGGAAACCACGCGCATGCACAAGACAAGTATAGCGTTTGTGATGTTGTCAGTGCTTGTAAGTAAAAGGCCCCGTCACACTAAGCGATCTCAGTAGCAAGATCGATGCTGAGTCACAACTTTTGTGACGTAACAGCGATCTCACCAACGAGATCGCTGTGTGTGACAGCGATCAGCGAGCGGCCCCCCTGCCGGTATCGCTGATCGCTGGAAGAAACCTCTGGACATTTCTTTGGTCGCTGGTCTCCCGCTGGCCAGCACGCATCGCTGTGTGTGACAGGTGGGAGACTAGCGATCAGGTGTAAAAATAGAATCAAAATAAAAAAATATAGTTATTCTCACCTTCCGACATCCCGTTCAGCCATCATGCCTCTCTCCACACTCCGGTCCCAGTGATCCTTTGCACGAATGACCGCGAGGCTTTGTTATCCCTCGAGACCGTTACATCTCGCGGTCATTCTCGCAAAGGATCACTGGGACCGGAGCGTGGAGAGAGGCAGGATGGCTGAACGGGACGTCGGAAGGTGAGAATAACTATATTTTTTATTTTGATTCTATTTTTACAGGGATGGCCAGCGATGCCGGGCGCTCGGCATCGCTGTGCTGATCGCTGGTGAAGCTGTCTGTGTGACAGCTCACCAGAGATCACATAGCGACTTACCAGCGATCCTGACACCTTGATATCGGTGTCGGGATCGCTGGTAAGTGGCTTAGTGTGACGGGGCCTTAAGTTACAACGCCCACAAGAGCGTGATAACATGATTAATGAGTTGACTAGCCTGGGGACATCAACGCCTCCTCGACTAGTCAAAGCCGTCATTTACATTGTGTGTGTAATATAAATACACAGACGGTTAGGCAGTGTGTCTACATATGCAGATGCAACTGCTGATGGTTAGGGGCACAGGAGACCAGACGGGTTCCCTTTAATTATTTGCATAGAGTAGCTAGTGGGGTGGGCAATTAGAAGAAAAGACTAATGACAGAAACCCAGATGAAGGGAAAATCTGAGGAGCAAAAAGTGCAATAGGGTCTTATCCGGTGATAACGGACAACAAGGTGCAGGGAATTGCTCACCTGGTAAAGACGTGTTGTTATCACACAACAAGGATCAAGCTTAAAAATGTCAACGACTGCAGTCCCAAACATTGAAATGCCAGAAGAGAAGTGATAAGTGGGTTTTTCTGCGCTGCTGATGGAGAACCAAAAGAATGGTCCAGGATAGAAAGTAAACCTCAAGCGGTTTAATTATCAATTATTATTATTGATAATGAAACCGCATCAAGTCTACTTTGTATCCTGGACCATTCTGGCTCCATCAGCAGCGCAGAAAAACCCACCTATCGTTTCTCTTGTGGCAGAAACCCAGGTGACAGCATAGCAGTAATTCCAACTCTGAATTTTACAGACAGCGGCCGTTACTACAGAATATTTTATCCTGTAGCTTGCTAGAATACACATTAGGCCTGGTTCAGACAATGGTACAATTGTCAGTGCTTTTGATCCAACTTTCATCAGTAATTTTCTTGTCTGGAAAACAAATTGTAAAGCATTTCCTCTACAAGGTGCGGTGTTCAGTTTCAATGCTTGCTTTGTCACCAGGCTCCAACGAGTCGTGTCTTCATGTGAACAAATAAATACAGTTACGTGTTTCATAAATTGACCATTTACAAAATCATAAAAAGGATAGGTAACCTATCAACTGTGATGGCGAAACTAATTTTACAGGCTTCTTGAAGACCAATTTACATAGTTGGATACATCATGAGGCTTGGACAGCTCACTCCATTAGCAGGCAGGGAAAACATAATTCACAACAAAAAGGAATTTTCCTACATGGCTCAGCAGCATCTCGGGCATATTGTAGCATTTGCTGACAATTATTAGAGCAGGGAATGCAGCTAACTGACGGCACTCATTAGCAGACAGGAAGCGTCTCTGGTTATACCAAGCGCCAAGTTACACATGATGACAAGCAGTCACTCCCTACATAGTTCTACTATGCATACAAAGAAAAGAAAGTAGGAGACCAGCTGGCAAGACTGCTAAAAAGAGGATTATGAAGTCACAATGAACAGGTAACAGGGTTTACTATGATCAGAGGTAACAGACCTGGGCTATCACTTTAGTATTTCATGGCCTGCATGAAAATAGTCAGCCAGGGACTTCTTTTAGAAAGGGAAACATAATCTCATGTATAATTATTACTCAATCATGGAATAAATATATCTGTGCCCTCTACAGAACACTTCTGACCTTGTTCAGCATCCCTGGCAGAACTGCTCCTGTCTCCATTCAGCGGCCTGTCTCTGAAAGTTGGCAGTGCATAGGAGGTAACACTATATGGAAATGACAATGCAACAGAAGACTTCACAATCTTTAGTAAGAGGCATTGGTGGCCAGAAAAATTAATCCTAGTGTTTTTTGGGGGGATTTTTCTGTTTGTTTTTTTTTTTTAACTGAAAACAAATAACAATTTGGCATTATTTTTACAAAGGACTAGAGATGTGTGAACACCTGGATGTTCGGGTCCTGCCGAACAGTTACAAAAAGTTCATGTTTGGGTACCAAAACAGTACCCAGGCCCAAACCCCATTCACTTGAATGGGGCAGCCTGAACATTCAGTGTTTGCCACTCATGTGCGTGACAGCGTGGCAAACACAGCTTCTGTTCGGCGGTGAAATCATTCCCACTGGTCAGAGAGCTGCGGTTCCCACGCTGTCAAAAGACAGCAAGAGGGCTCAGCTGTGATCGGAGATATAAAAGTTTACCTCCGGTTACTGGTGTCAGCGGATGGAACTACTGCTCCCATCATCCGACACCTGCTAATTACAGCGAGAGCAAGAGCGGATGATGGGTGTATTCATTAGCCGTCTCATGGCTTGTAAATAAATATTTAAAAGAAAACTGTTGGTTCCCCTGTATTTTTGATAACCAGCCAGTGCAACCCTCAGCTGTCAGCTTCAACAATGCTGGTTAACAATAGAGAGGTCCCCACACTGTATTTTTTAATTATTTAAATCAATAATATCCATGGCCTCTTACCAGCCACCAGTAGTCTGCTTTAGCAAGGCTGGTTGTCAAAAATAGGGGGGAGCCCACGCCGTTTTTTTTTTTTTTTTTTTTTTTATTATTATTATTTAAACAATCAAAAAATGTGTGTGGACCCCTCTATTCTTGATAATCAGCCTTGTTGAGGATGACAGCTGAGGGTTGCAGCCCCCAGCTGTGAGTTTTGGATGGCTAGTTATTAAAAATACAGGGAACCCACGACGGGGTTTTTATTATTATTATTATTTATTTACAAGCCAGGAGCCGGCTAATGAATACTCCCATCCACCGCTCCTGCTCTCACTGCTATTAGTCTGATGACGGGATCAGTAGTCCCATCCGCTGAACCCAGTGACCGGAAGTAAACTTTATACCTCCGATCACAGCTGAGCGCTCTCGCTGTCTTTTGACTGCGTGGGAACCGTGGCTCTCTGACGAAGGAGATGATTTCAATGATCAGAAGCGGTGTTTGCCGCGCTGTCATGCACATGACAACGTGACAAACACCTGGAGTTCGGGCAGCTGAACCCGAACAGTAACACGGACTGCCGGATGAAGTCCGTGTTCGGTATGAACGCCAAACTTTAAGGTTAGGCTGAGTTCACACGTGGCTTTTTTTGCGTTTCCGCGGCGGTTTTAACCGCGCGATTTTGCCGCGAAAAAGCCGGATTACTTACCGGTAGAGTTGAGCGATACCGTCCGATACTTCAAAGTATCGTATCGGATGGTATCGGCCGATCTTTAAAAAAAAGTATCGGTATCGCCGATTCCGATACCGGAAGTCCCATTCAAGTCTATGGGACTTCCGGTATCGGAATAAGAAAAACCCTTTCCTGCCCTTGTACAGCCTCTCTGGGGTCTGTACGGGCCTTTCGGGGGGCTGTGCCGGCCTGCCAGGGGGTCTGTGCAGCCTCCGGTGGTCTGTGCCGGCCTGCCGGGGGGCTGTGCCGGCCTGCCGGTGGTCTGTGCAGGCTCCGGTGGGCTGTGCCGGCCTGCCGGGGGGCTGTGCAGGCTTCGGGGGTCTGTGCAGGCATTGTCCGATGGGACTACAAGTCCCATCGGGCGATGCCTGCTACCATGACAGTGATTGACACATTAGCCAATGATGGGACAGTAGTAGTCCCATCATCCGGCTAATGTGTTAAATGTAAAAAAAAAAAAAAAATATTACATGCTACATACATACAACATGCATACTACATACATGCTACATTCATACTACATACTACATACATGCTACATAAATACTACATGCAACATACATACTACATATATACTACATACATGCTACATAAATACTACATGCAACATACATACTACATATATACTACATACATACTACATATATACTACATGCATGCTACATACATACTGCATGCTACATACATACCACATATATACTACATACATACTACATACATGCTACATACATAACACATATATACTACATGCATGCTACATACTACATGCTACATACATACCACATACATACTACATGCATGCTACATACTACATGCATGCTACATACTACATGCATGCTACATACTACATGCATGCTACATACTACATGCATGCTACATACTACATGCATGCTACATACTACATGCATGCTACATGCATGCTACATGCATGCTACATACTACATGCATGCTACATACATGCTACATACTACATATATACTACATGCATGCTACATACATACTACATGCTACATACATACTACATGCATGCTACATACATACTACATGCTACATACATACCACATATATACTACATACATACTACATACAATACATTCATACAATACATACATAGACATACAGTACATATAACAGAGTAACATACTTACCAATACTTGTCACATTGTTCCCCGAAGCCATTGTCTTTTACGGAATAAATATTAACATAACAAACCACAAAAATACTCACCCACGATCCGAAGCCGTCCACGAGTGTGTCCCACGACGATCTTGGGTAGAGAACTGCAGCATCAGCTGATGCTGCCGTTCTCTACGGGCTGCAGGAATCCAATGACGGAAGGTAGGTATCCTTCCGCACTGTATTCCTCCGCCACTTAAAAAAAAAAAAAAAGTCCCTAGTCTCACTTTATGCCATTGCTGTGTGGGAAATTCCCACGCAGCAATGGCATAAAGTGAGACTAGGGACTTTTTTTTTTTTTAAGTGGCGGAGGAATACAGTGCGGAAGGATACCTACCTTCCGTCATTGGATTCCTGCAGCCCGTAGAGAACGGCAGCATCATCTGATGCTGCCGTTCTCTACCCAAGATCGTCGTGGGACACACTCGTGGACTGCTTCGGATCGTGGGTGAGTATTTTTGTGGTTTGTTATGTTAATATTTATTCCGTAAAAGACAATGGCTTCGGGGAACAATGTGACAAGTATTGGTAAGTATGTTACTCTATGTTATATGTACTGTATGTCTATGTATGTATTGTATGAATGTATTGTATGTATGTAGTATATATGTGGTATGTATGTAGCATGCATGTAGCATGCATGTAGTATGTATGTAGCATGCATGTAGTATATATGTAGTATGTATGTAGCATGCATGTAGTATATATGTAGTATGTATGTAGCATGCATGTAGTATATATGTAGTATGTATGTAGCATGCATGTAGTATATATGTAGTATGTATGTAGCATGTATGTAGTATGTATGTGGTATGTATGTAGCATGTAGTATGTATGTAGCATGCATGTAGCATATATGTAGTATGTATGTAGCATGTATGTAGCATGTATGTAGCATGTATGTAGCATGTATGTAGCATGTATGTAGCATGTATGTAGCATGTATGTAGCATGTATGTAGCATGTATGTAGCATGTATGTAGCATGTATGTAGCATGTATGTAGCATGTATGTAGCATGTATGTAGCATGTATGTAGCATGTATGTAGCATGCATGTAGCATGCATGTAGCATGCATGTAGCATGCATGTAGCATGCATGTAGCATGCATGTAGCATGCATGTAGCATGCATGTAGCATGTATGTAGCATGTATGTAGCATGTATGTAGCATGTATGTAGCATGTATGTAGCATGTATGTAGCATGTATGTAGCATGTATGTAGCATGTATGTAGCATGTATGTAGCATGTATGTAGCATGCATGTAGCATGCATGTAGCATGCATGTAGCATGTATGTAGCATGCATGTAGTATGTATGTAGCATGCATGTAGTATGTATGTAGTATGCATGTAGCATGCATGTAGTATGTATGTAGTATGTATGTAGTATGTATGTAGTATGTAGCATGTATGTAGTATGTATGTGGTATGTATGTAGCATGTAGTATGTATGTGGTATGTATGTAGCATGTAGTATGTATGTAGCATGCATGTAGTATATATGTAGTATGTATGTAGTATGTATGTAGTATGTATGTAGTATGTATGTAGCATGTATGTAGCATGCATGTAGTATGTATGTAGCATGCATGTAGTATGTATGTAGTATGTATGTAGCATGTATGTAGTATGTATGTAGTATATATGTAGTATGTATGTAGCATGTAGTATGTATGTAGCATGCATGTAGTATGTATGTAGTATTTTTTTTTTTTTTTTTAACATTTAACACATTAGCCGGATGATGGGACTACTACTGTCCCATCATTGGCTAATGTGTCAATCACTGTCATGGTAGCAGGCATCGCCCGATGGGACTTGTAGTCCCATCGGACGATGCTTGCACAGACCCCCGGACATCAGCACAGCCCCCCGGCAGGCCGGCACAGCCCCCCGGCAGGCCGGTACAGACCCCCACAGGGTGCACAGCCCCCCGGCAGGCCGGTACAGACCCCCACAGGGTGCACAGACCACCGGCAGGCCGGCACAGCCCCCCGGCAGGCCGGTACAGACCCCCACAGGGTGCACAGACCACCGGCAGGCCGGCACAGCCCCCCGGCAGGCCGGTACAGACCCCCACAGGGTGCACAGACCACCGGCAGGCCGGTACAGACCCCGGGCAGTCCACACAGCCCCCCCGGCAGGCCGGCACAGCCCCCCGGCAGGCCGGCAGAGACCCCCGGAAGGCCCGAAATGACGGCGCATCATGATGCGCACACACCGCGCATCATGATGACGTCAGTCTGTCAATCAACTTTGAACTTCCGATTCCGATGCAGAATTCCGATATTGAAAAAATATCGGAAGTCGGTATCGGAATTCCGATACAGCAAGTATCGGCCGATACCCGATACTTGCGGTATCGGAATGCTCAACACTACTTACCGGTAATGCTCTTTTAATGAGTCCACGACAGCACCCACTGGAGGTATCGGATCCGCCCCATTTGGAACAGGAAACCCTACAGGAAAGATAAAAGGGGGCGGTCCGCCTTTCCTCCTCAGTTTTGCATTTCAGAGTACCAGGAGGACCGCCAAGGATTAGGCAATGTCTTGTACTTATAACTTTACTTATCCAACTTTAGCAGATATACTTTTAATATTGATATTTCTAGCAGGGAGGGAAGTGAGCGGGTGCTGTCGTGGACTCATTAAAAGAGTATTACCGGTAAGTAATCCGGCTTTTTACCCTTCGCCACGACAGCACCCACTGGAGAGATTCCAGAGACCATCACCTGGGTGGGAACACCGTGCCAAGGACAGTCCTGCCAAAGCTTAGGTCAGAAGTAGACGAAAGGTCAAGTCTATAGTGTCTATAGAAGGGGATGACCAAATTGCCGCCTTACATATGGTTTCAATTGGAACGTCTCCCCTCTCCACCCAGGAAGCCGCCATTGCTCTGGTGGAATGTGCTCTGATGTTTCCCGGAGGTTCTTCATTTTTTGCAGAGTAGGCTAAACGAATGGCATCCCTGATCCATCGGGAAATGGTGCTCTTTGTGACTCCATACCCTTTTTTATGGCCCTGAAAAGAAATGAAGAGAGCCCTACACTGCCTCCAGCTCTCGGACCTTTCAATATACTTTAGGACAGTTCTTCTGACGTCCAAAGTGTGGAATTTCTGCTCTTCCGGAGTGGAGGGATCTTCAAAGAAGGTTGGGAGGAGTATCTCCTGAGACCTATGGTACCTTGTTGATACCTTAGGCAGGTATGAGGGGTCTGGCTTTAATATTAATCTATCCCGATATACCTGCAAAAAGGGTGGATCTATGGACAGGGCCTGGATATCACCCACTCTCCTAGCGGATGTCAGTGCTACCAAGAGGGCTGTCTTAAATGATAAATATTTAAGGGATATCGTATCTATCGGTTCAAAAGGTTATCGGTTCAAAAGGTTCTTCTGTCAGTGAGTCTAACACCAAGTTTAAGTCCCATGTAGGGATTGTGGGTATGTGAACCGGAGTTATTCTTTCACATGCCGTAATGAATCGTGATATCCACTTATTCCCTGCTATATTATGACCATACAGCGCCCCCAACGCAGACACCTGTACTTTCAGTGTGTTTACTGACAAGCCCAATTCCTTCCCTTTTTGTAGGAACTCTAAGATAGGGACTATCGGGACTTCTGCTGTATGGGATGCTGTATGAAACTGTAGGAATTTCTTCCATATCCTTTTATAAATTTGGGTTGTGGACTGCTTCCTGCTCTGCAGGAGCGTAGTAATTAATGATTGCGAAAACCCTCTTGATCTTAATAGGTGCCTTTCAAGTTCCACGCTGTCAAGTGTAAGTTGTCCACTTGAGGGTGGAAGAAAGGGCCTTGGGAGAGTAGGTTGGGGTTTGAGGGGAGAACCCAAGGATCTGTCACTGACATAATTCGTAGCCACGAGAACCACGGTCTCTTGGGCCAGAAAGGTGCTATCAGGATTACTCTCGCCTTTTCCTCTCTGATTTTCTGAATCACTCGTGACAGGAGAATCAATGGAGGGAAGGCGTATGCCAGCTTGAATCTCCATGAGGCCTGGAGGGCATCCAGTATGTCTGGGTGATCTGCTGGAGAAAGGGAAGCAAAGGTCTTTGTTTGTCTGTTTTCCCTTGTGGCGAAGAGGTCCACTTGAGGACGTCCCCATAGAGCCACTATGTTCTGGAAGATTTGGTGATTGAGGCACCACTCCCCTTGCCGAAGTGTGTGTCGGCTTAAGAAATCTGCTTCTTGATTGTCCTCTCCTCTGATATGAAGAGCTGAGAGGGACAACAAACTGCTTTCGGCTAAGCCTAAGATTCTTGCCGCAGAAGACATCAGAGTCTCTGATCGAGTACCTCCTTGTCTGTTTATGTAGGCCACTGTGGTGGTGTTGTCCGACAGGATTCTGACATGTTTCTGTTGGAGCTGTGGAAGGAAATAATGTAGAGCATAGTATACTGCTGTCAGTTCTTTTAAATTAGACGAGTATTCACTTTCCTCTCTATTCCATCTTCCTTGACAAAAGCTATTCCCCATATGGGCTCCCCAGCCTTGGGGGCTAGCGTCGGTGGTTAGGATACAAGATGGTACTATGACCCATGGGACTCCCGAGGATAGATGGTCATCATCTAACCACCATTCCAGAGAAGTCAAGACCTCCTGCGTTAGCGTTATCTTGCTCTCGAGGTGGCCATCATGTCGCCTCTGCTCCTGGAGAATCTGATGCTGCAGTGTGCGGACATGATAATGGGCCCACCGGACTGCAGGGGCACAGGAATCTAGGGACCCCAATAGCGACATTGCCCCTCTCAGAGACATGCGTGGTTTATCTATGGCTGCTACTGGGAACGGATGCGCAGGACGTCGGAAGGTGAGAAGAACACCATTTTTTATTTTTTTTTTTACATTCTATCTTTTACTACTGATGCTGCATAGGCGGCCTCAGTAGTAAAAAGTTGGTCACACAGGTCAAACACTATGTTTGACGAGTGTGACCAACCTGTCAATCAGTTCTCCAAGCGATGCTACAGATCGCTGGGAAAACGCTAGCATTTTGCAAGCTAAATATGCTTGCAAAATGCTAGTTTTTCCGCAGGAAAATCGCGGGAATTTAAAATGCGATTTTCCGGCGGAAAGGAATTCCGGAATTCTCGCCGTAATTTCCGCGAGAGTTCCGGTACGTGTGCACTTAGCCTTAGGGTTTGCCCATCTCTAGACAGGACCTTTCACAAGATTAAGCATGTTAGACCGGGGTCACACTAGTATATAGCATCCAATGCTAATGACCATCGACTACTGCTCTGCTGCGAGCGGATGCCAAGTATCATGCTACTGTGCGCCGAGCGCTCACACAGAGAGGATGGGAGCACAGCTGCGGAGGAGAGACAGAGAAACTAATTTCTCCATCTCCTCCATTGCCAGCCTCGGCGTATATCTCACAGCACTCAGATGATATCCGAATGATGCGCATTGTGTCACTCGCACCAACAGACTTATATGAGTGCAAGTGAGCCGAGGTGCCAATCGCAGCATGCTGTGATTTTACACGCACGCTGAATATGCCTGAGAAAAAAAACCGCCGATGTGAGCTGCCCCATAGATTAACACTGGGCCGAGTGCTATTATTTATTAAAATAGAGCCATTAATTCCATGGCGCTTTACATGTGAGGAGGGTATACATAATAAAAACAAGTACAGTAATCTTAAATGATACAAGTCACGACTGGTACAGGATGAGAGAGGACCCTGCCCGCGAGGGCTCACTACACGATGTTTTCTCGCATAGCACTCATCTGTATTCTATGCTAGTGTGACCCCGGGCCTTAAAGGGAACCTGTCAGGCCTCTCATGCCCTCTAGCCCAGCACCATTTACATATGTACTACATTCCCAGCATAACCCATGCCTTTATATCCTTAGTTACTTAAATCAATGTTTAAAAAAAAAAAAAAACGAAATTTATAAGCTTCGTTTTTCTTATGCCAATAAGTCCTTTGACTAGTCGATGAAGTGTGTGTTCCCCCAGACTAGTCAGCCCTCTTTGGATGTTACCACGCCCCTATAGGTGTGATAACGTGATTTCAAGAGCCGGTGTCATCGCCAGCACTCTGCAAATCTCGCGCATCCATGCGGCTCTATTGGGCAGCATCATTGCGTGCACCCGACTTCAGCAGCACACTGCACATGACCGGAGGGGCAGATGATGTACGTGAGCCAAATTCCGCACTTCCAGTCATTCACAGTGCACCTCTGAAGCTGGGAAGCATTCACCAGGACTTAGATGAGCAATGATGCTGACTAAAAGAGCTGTTGATGTCTCTTGCAAGTACGCCACATTATATGGGCAGATTTTCCATATAGAATTGCATCAGATGCAGAAAATCTACATGTAAAAAATATATGTAATCCACATGAGGTTTTTTTTATCTAAGTTTTGTGGAAGGCAAATACCAGAAAGTTTCAATGTAAACGTAAAAAAAGTAATACAAGTAATAGATGCTGAAGTACTGCAGACAATCTGCAAAATCAAAAACTCACCAAATATTCATGGTGGGAACACAGGCTTAGATAGGCCGATCTTGCTTCAGATGCCCACAGAACAATCGTTAATAGATCAATCAGTCCAAATAGGATGTCACTGTTCTCGCAGCACATCATCCTATTTATAAATAAGTAAATGAACCATAGCTACTGTCATGGAAGATATTAAGATCTCAAAAACCACTAGTGGGGGGCATTCACTACCCTCCCCTCTCTTTTACAGTAAGACAAGAGCTTGCAATCTAAG
This sequence comes from Dendrobates tinctorius, assembly GCF_039654945.1. Classification (NCBI taxonomy): domain Eukaryota; kingdom Metazoa; phylum Chordata; class Amphibia; order Anura; family Dendrobatidae; genus Dendrobates; species Dendrobates tinctorius. The sequence goes on from NW_027361703.1 coordinate 58,179,781, forward strand.
CTGCCTTGAACTAGACTGGTATAATGGGCATAAAGTAGGAAATTAGGTATAGTTGGGATATGACAATCTTAATTAACATGAATATAGCTCCTTTTTTAAGTAAAAAAAAAACCCTGTAGTGGAAACAAGGATGTCTATTGTTGCATAGACAGAGTTTTATAGATTACCTGTCCAATTAAGACAGGAAAAGTCTTTTTAGACTTTTTTTTTATTATAACAAAAGGGAACATATATTTAGACATAGATAGGAAAGTGAAAGAGGCTTTTGTCCCCAGGAAACACATCCTGAACTGAAATGACACTTTGGTCCCTGAGAGGAAATGTTATACATCTATCACAGACTTGGTGTTACCAGTGGAAATTATGAATATTGGGACTTCTATAGATCCAAGATCTATGGGTCATACATTTTCAGCTTCAGGGCTAATCAGGGAAGAATATGTATGTTTCTTATAACCAAGACCTGCCTATAAGCCTCAAATCAATAGTTGCCACATAACCGACACCAGTCAGGTCATGTTTACATCTACGGAAAGGTAAAATCCCAATAAAAAAATATGGCAGCGATCTTAAAATTTTGAGATTGTCAGGTATGAAGATCTCTCATAAGATGGGAATTTCATAAAATCCTGAAGGGCTGAGAACATCCCACAATCAGGACCACGTGAGGTCATCAAGTGGTGAGGGGGTATAACTCAGACGCTGATAAAACATCAACGCAAATTATGATCTGGATTTCTGTAGAGAGATACACAACGGTGTATGCATAAATTCCGTTCACTGAACATCTCCAACTGAAGTCTCACCTTTGCCAAGCTGAATCATTTCTGTGATCGGTGTAGCAGGTTATTTTGTTAATCCAGTTTTACTTTATGTAATTGTATATGCTGTATTGTCCCCTTTATAAAATAAAACAAGCAAAACATTTTACAAACACTGCTTATTATTCTGGAATAAATATAAATTTTAATAGCTCTGTTCCTTTTGTTCTGTACACCGCACCCAGAAGCCATACAACATCAGAATCATGCTTCTAATCGGCCTGTATAAATGACTGGTGATGGCAGTGAGTAGTCTTGGGTTATAGCGAAGTTAGCAGTGAATGAAAAGGGGGTATAAACACATTCCGTGCGTTGGAATCTGAGGTGTATGTACTATATGCTCACTGTTAGATTCCTGACAACCGGCTCAGTAGTGGAAACAGCGTGAGGCCTCCTCTCTTAATCGGTCAGTCGCATAATCGTCCAGACAATAGCAGGCAGCAGAGAGCCATTAGCTCCAAAGATAACAGCGAGAGGGTTCAGTTACGACGCCCCGGTTGTGATCTTTGACAGCTACCCATAAGGGCTCGTTAAGAATGGCCAAATTATGGGGTTTTAACGACTGTTTGGCTATATGTTCGCAGATTGGCGAATATTTAATAGCCCATTTACACAAGCCAATTGTGCTTTCCATGCACACAGAACAATCATGAATCGTGGAACACTCGTTTAATATATCAGCAGCACATTCTGTTTACATGAGCAATATCCTGCCTGTAACCATTTGCGCTTAAAACATCCAATCCAGCAACAAATAATAGTTTGTCATTCATCAGTTGATTAACAACAAGCTTACAATGGCCAATAGTCTGGACCACTTGTCTAAATGCACCATAAGACATTGAAGAACACTCTTCTAAAGATTTTCATCAAATCTTGACGTTATCCCCAACCAATGACAGAGGGGCTAACGAACTTATGAATCGCTGGGGAGCTGACCCCTGTAACCTTCAGTGATCTCATATGAATGGAACGGTGGTCGACCATGTGCACGGCCCATTCCATTTATTCCTATAAAAATGCCAAAGACCTGCCGAGCGCAGCTCTAAGCTATCTCTAGTGTCTGGCGGCCCCATTAATAATAATGTGGGGGAAGGGACAATGTACATGATGGATTCTTAAACCCATTCATTTTGCTGCTACTGTAATAAACCGCAGATTTTATATGCAATTATGAAAATATTCAGGATCTGGGCTCATTGCCAAAAGCATTTTTTTTTTGTAATTATGCAACGGATGCTGGAACACCACATAGCACCTGGTGATCTCCACTACATAAGAACTACACACAGCAGCTGCTATCCCCCTTGTCTGCGGTCTCTCTCCTTCCTGTGCTGTGTTCTCCACTCATGTTCTGTCCCATTTGAGCTGTCTCTCCCCTGTGACTGACCGTGTACAGAACATACCACAGCTCCTGGGCAGGGGAGGAAGCAAAAGACAATACTGACATTACAGCAGGAGATCACAGAGGATACATTTTGTGAGGTAAAATATTGTTTAAAAACAGTCAGTGAAATATTTTACCACACAAAATGAGTCCTCTGTGATCCCCTGCTGGAAAGTCAGTACTGTCTTTTGCTTCCTCCCCTGTCCAGGAGATGTGGTATGCTCCATACACGGTCAGACACGGACAGTTTTTAAAATGAACTTTCATTTGTGGGAAAACCCCTTTAGGCTGTGTGCCCACGTTGCGTTTTTTTAAGCGTTTCCGCAGCGCTTTTAGACGTGCGTTTCTGCTGCGGAAACACTTAAGAAAAGCATCCCATGGAAACATAATTGAGTCCGCACATGTGCTAACAGTGCGTTTTTTTCCGCTGCGGAAACGCTAATTCAATTGTATTGCAAAAACGCATGCTAAAACGCTTACCAAAAGCGTCAAAAACGCATGCGTTTTCCCAG